>NC_047155.1:813990-838990 GCF_009819705.1 Hippoglossus hippoglossus
GTGAATAAACGAGGAGGTGGAGACGTGTCGTCCATCTTTCTTTACAATCCACGATGTGGACACTGGAGACACGTGTTGACATCAGGTGTGAATGTGATCGCATCTGGATACAAGACCAAAATGGAGTAAAAGCGTTTCGGTAAAGTAAATATATTAGATACAAATACTTCTTCAAGTGCTGCGTGGTTGATGAAAACATTAATATTTGTTCAAGCAGGAAGGAGAAGAGACAGAAGAGACAGAATCTAAACATCAGCTCATGAACCTCTTTCTGTCGGTGCTTTAGTTTCCTGCACCTTCAAACAGAATTCATATCATTCCTGCAGCTGGGCTGATTACAGGCCGAGGCCCGGCACCTGGTTCGAGGTGGACTTCAAGAGAAGCACAATCCAGCTGATGTCCGACGACTCAAACTCAGAGCAGATGCTGCTTTCTCTCCTCCACGTGTTGGAGCTTATGAAAATATTTGTTCACCACGTTCTTCTGGGTTTTATGGTTTCTACTGATCCAGCTGCTGTAAATCGACTCAAAGCATCTTTTGTCTTTCGATGCCGTAGTTTAACTCTAACGGAGCGAAAGCAGGAAAGTGTTCGTCGTCTGAATCTTGGTATTTCCACAGTAAGAAGTTAAAGAAATGTCGAGTGAAGTGTGAGAGAATAAATCATTTCCCAGCAGTCACCTGTCACGACCCCGCGGTTTCCATGACAACCTTTAATGTTTGTACTGGAAGCAGAGGTGAGAGAGTTCACACCTTACATCCCATAATGCTCCAACTAAAAGAGACTGAGCACAAACTAAACTTCAGTCCCTTTAAGTCTAACCCTTGAACTTTCTGAGCAGACTCTTCTCTGTTGTGAACGTACACGAGATGAGTTTAACACCCGAGTGACGAGACGCAGCAGTTTGACTGGAGGTGGATCTCAGCTGTGTGGTGAGCAGCAGCCACACGGCGGGTTCTCTCCTGCATCACACGCCATTTACCCTTGGACATTACGGCCTTATTAGATTGTAACGCTCCTTGAAGCAGCCACTATGTAAACAGCACACACACACACACACACACACACACACACACACACACACACACACACACACACACACACACACACACACACACACACACACACACACACACACACACACACACACACACACACACACACACGAGGTCACAGTGAACACTTGAAGGACGTTCAGGAACAGTAAACTGCTCCATCGCTCGATTCCTCCAACCTTTACTCACCTGTCCTCCGCCTGGCTTCATCACCACTACACCCCCCCCCCCCCCCCTCCCTCCCTCCTCCCCCTCCCCGTGCTCATTTTCTCTGCCGCTCTCGCTCCCTCGCTTTCTATTAACCTCGTTTCTCTCTATCTCGCCCAACTCCCTGCGTTCTCTCCGTCTCTGTGCATCTCTGCAGTCTCCAGTCCCATCAATCAACACGTCCCATTACTACATCCCAAATTCCTCCTGTGCACACGCACACACACACACGCACACGCACACGCACGCACACGCACACACACGCACACACTCACACATAATCTGGGAGCCACGGCGTCGGCAGGACGTGAATCATCGCGGCGCTCTGGCAGACGACAGCGCTCGTCCCTTTGAATGACTGCCCATCAGAAAAGACAGATTGACGGATGAATGGTTGGGGGTGAATGAACCGCTTGATGGGTGGATGGATGGGTGGATGGATAGAGGGATAAATGGGTGGGTGAATAACTGGATGAATGGGTGACTCATCACATCCTGATCCGTAACACAAATCTGCAAATAGGCCTGAAGACGAGCGTTTGAGCCCGATGACACGCGTCGCAGTGTGTGTGTGTGTGTGTGTGTGTGTGTGTGTGTGTGTGTGTGTGTGTGCTGCACAGACCTGATCTCCTACAAAGTTTTACATTCATCATCACAGGAGAAGATTCTTCAGATTCCTCCTGCTGCTTCAAACTCTAATAATCACTATGAGCCTTTTTACACAGTAATACAACATTTACACAGTTATTGATTGAATCTTTAAAACTGTTTTCAACTTGTGAACGAACTGATTCTGTTTTATCTTTATTTCATTTTCCCTGGTGATCCCTGGTCGACAGATTCGTTGAGAAATGAATTAAACTCAACACCAATATAAATAAATTAATAAAATAAGTCACCTCCTGGGGGTGATCCTGTTTTAATCTGAAACAAAACCCATATTATTTAGAACATTCATCCTCGTCTTCGTCGTGTTGCAGCTCTCGATGACGTCAGTATGTTTCGTTACGTGCGGTGGAAAACATGTCGATAACAAGCGGTGACTAAAGAGTGAGCGGAGAAATACTAAACGTTCATATAACTTAGAGACTTGACACATATTTAGCTCATGTTTCTATATTTAGAATCTTTAGGATCAATATGTTTTATGATGAAAAAACATGTCAGATTGTTGGATTTATTTAATTTAAAAACAGTTTCAGCACTTTAATCATTTATTGGTTTAAAGAACCTTTTGGCTGAGGCAGATTTAGAAGAGTTAGTCGGTTAATAGATTTATTTTGAAGAGGATCCTCTGGTTTCAGTTTCTCGGACGTGAACATTAAAGGAACCTGAAAACTGAAGACGCCGCTCTAACGTAACTCTCGGAAACATTTCCCACTATTTTATGAAGCCATGAATTAAACAATAGATTAATCAGGACATTAATCAATAATGAAAATCGCCCTGAGCTGCAGCCCTGTGTTAAACTCACAGCTTCACTGGGATCAATGGGATGGAGGAATGTGTTGCTGTTTACAAAAAGCAGCTGACTCGTCCAGACTTGTAGAGTGTAACCTGAAGCAGGTGTGTGTGTGTGGGGGGGATTATAAAGTGTGTGTGCTGACATGCACCACCTGTGTAGATGTGTGTGTGTGTGTGTGTCAACTATTGGGAATTAAAGTCAAACACACACACACCCTGATGTTTGCCTGTTAGATTTAACATGTCGGCTTCTCTCCGATCTCATTTCCTTTTCCTTCTGTATTTGTCTTCCACCAACGCTCGAAAAGCCCCCGAGCGAGGAGGAGGGCCAACACACACACACACACAGACACACACACACACACACACACACACACAGACACACACACACACAGTAGTTCGAGAAGCAGCGACGTTGTCAGCTGGATCAGATTCTTCTTCGTTGGTATTTACGCCACATGTCAGACGAGTCAAAGCGAGCTCTGTGTTTTATCCTAACGTGTCGGACTCTGTGTACAGAAAGAAAACTAATATTTCTCAGGTATTTGAGAGGTTTCTTTGGGGGGGCTCTTGAACAACAACCCCCCATCCCCTCCCCCCTCAGGCAGCCACATCTCCATGGTTACTGCAGCGGTATGCTTTGACGCTCTGAGGCCGTCGTGGTGAAGCTGAATTCTTTCATGGAGCGAACGACGTGTCTGCACATGTGAGTCTGTTTCCAATGCTTCAAAGGAACCAGAGTGGGACACACGACTTCCCAGAGTCCCCTGCTTCCTGTCCCTGCTTCCACGCGTGTCCAACTGGTTTACTGCCGTTTCATAGCAAGAACATACAGAAATATAACTTGTGTGAATGTTGATGTGATAAAAATCCAGTTGAGACTTTTATTTTCTCATTTTAAAGAGCGCAGCTGTTCCTCTGGACTGTGGGACGACGTCTGAACGCTTCACAGCGTGTGGTCCGCATTGTGGTGAGGAACTCCATCGTTGACCGGGCAACTCGGAGCGCCGCTTGGCTCCATGTCCACAGGACTAACCAGCCAAGACAGGGAGGGGGGGGGGTAATAACGCTGTCCACTGATAAGCAGTTAATGCTGCAGAACTAATTACTGCACCCCCACCCTGTTTTCTGTCACCCAAATCTGTGGGGGGGACACACACACACACACACACACACACACACACACACACACACACACACACACACACACACACACACACACACACACACACACACACACACACACACACACACACACACACAGGAAAGTTCTGGGAACTGAGAAGGTCGTGTAACGAGAAATACTCGTTTAATACCATGTCATCGTTTTCAAAACATGCGACTGATGAAATACATCATGATTCACAGAAATACTTGTGGGAAAGGTGAAATGCATCATGGGAAATATAGTTTGTTTATTAGCACTCTCAGTCTGCAAAAAACGTTGTAAAGAGAAAGAGATCTCCTGTCGACGAGGGCGATTCTGTCAGGAAACCCTCAAGAGGAAAAACTGACCGTTTAGGAAATGGAAATATTTTAAAGAGGTCAAAATAAAATCCCAACAAATGTGGAGCTGGATGCTCAGAATATCCCACAGCAGCTCGGTTTGCGTCACGACAGAATCGACCTCCCGAGCTCCGGCACTAAAACGGCACAGTATCAGTGACACACAGGCCCGAGCGGTTCGCCACACCGATCGCTCACGAGCGCCAGGCCGCCGCTGCACCACCTCCTGCAGCAGAGCTCCGCTACGTCAGCTGCAATTATACAGCAAACTGCAAACTACAGGAGCAACGGCGCTGCAGAGGTTTGTCACGTCCCTGGTGCTCGCAGCTCCTGGAAACTAAATAAGAGCAAGAAGCAGCGGGCGATCGTGTCCCTGAACGTCCTGATGTTTATTCTCAGGTCAAATGTAACTGGAATGAAAAGTCACTGTTCAATTCTCAGTTAAACTCTGACGGATGGATTTCGGGGAGGGTCGCCCTGTTGCTGGGTGGCAACACCAGAAGAATGCACCCCCCACGTGAAGTATTCACACTGGTCAGCGAGTGTTGTCACAGCTGAGCTCAGTGTGGGAGAGAAGATCCAGCTCAGCGTCTGATCGTCTTCTGTCTGAGGAGGATTTCACAAACAGGAAATCTCTCGTGAACGTTACTGAGCTGAAAAAGTGACCGTCTCCATGACGATGGTTTGACAGGTGCCCATCAGACGTGGCTCCGGGCGACGGTTCAGAACTATTAAACTGTTAAATGACATGATGAGAGTGAACTTTAATAAACGTTGAAAGGCTGAAATCAACCTGAGCAGGGAGCGAATCCTGAGCGAATCCTCCGCTGATCAACCCAACTCCTCAGGAGAGCGGACCAGGTTTAAAATGCTGTGGATTCCTCCGCTCGGCTCGTGGTCTGTGACGCGGAGCAGCTGCCAACAGGTGAGTGAGAGCGGCAGCTGCAGAGCGACGGACAACAGCAGCTCAGAGACACTGACGACACCAGAACACACAGGAAACCTGCTCTGAAGGAACTGGAGATCACGGTCCAGGCTGACTCGTCACAATCCCATCAACAACAGGTTTATTATCAGTGATGATCATTGAGAGTCTTTTAATGGTGGGACTTGATACCGAGACATGAACTGAACTAAGAACATGTTCCTCACATGTTCCTCACATGTTCTGCAGGTTCTGTCTGTGAGAACAAATGTCTGAGTCAGTGTCTCTGGACATGTTCTGGATCTTCTCCTGCAGCCTCCTGGTAAAATGTGTGTAACATGTCCTTGTGAGTCCATGTGAGGACACAGCAGGACAATGTGTGGAAGCTTCCCAGAGAGCGAGTGGACGTGTTGATGAGGTTTCTAACACGTGACGGACGTGAAGCTGGAAGAACACAAACATCTCAGGATGAAGAAGAGGAGCCGTACACGTAGAAGACGAAGACGTCAACTTGGAAACACAAGGAGATTCCAGATCTTTTGGTGCTGAGGGCCGACGCCGGTGTGGATGAGCTGTAAACAACAACACTGATCTTTCCACAGCAGAGTTTATACGTCATGTCCGGCCTCCTGCTGCTCTACAGGCTCCGCCTCCTGCTGCTCTACAGGCTCCGCCCCTCGCCTGGATGTTCCCACATGTTCCTGTTTGAACGAGTCGGGACCTGACAACCTGCTGCTGCTGCTTCACAAACACCAACTACACAACATGTTTTACAGAGTTCACGTCTGAAAACGGTTTCACTCTTACGCTCTTTACAGACGAACCATCCAAACAGCTGATCGGCCGTCTGTCCTTCCGGTTAGACATTTTTATTGGCCTCTATTTTAAACCATGTTGAAACCATGACAACAGCTAAAAGACCAACTTCAGCTCTGCGTCCCGAGGACCCTGAGAATCTGCCGTCATCAACCAGAGCCCTGGTTTTCTTCTGTTTTCATCTGAGCCTAATAATAGCTGTGGCAACAGCCCGGTTCCACACCTTCTAAAGCCCGGGAGGCTTTTTAAACATCCTATGACTGATTTATTTTAGAGTTCTGACAAAAGTGCCATATGTGCTTCGACAAGAGCGAGAGCATGACTCACAGCGACAGAATCGTGGCCAACTGTGGGCAGAGAAACTCTGTGGATGCCTCATCCCCCTGTTTTAGCCCAGAAGGGCTGAGGGAGGACGAGGAGAGAAAGAACCTGAAGGATCTAAATCTCATCTCCCAGTGTGATGAAGTGGGCTGATTCCAAACACACCACCTTCCTCCCAGAGCTTTTCAAATAAGAACAAATACAGAATTGTGATCTCTACGCTGAGAGGAGAATCAGTCTTTGCACTTGTACCTAAGTTTGAAAGGCAGGGAGCCACAGATTAGATTTATCATATCAAGGATACACAGAGCTTTTCATAACAGAGGAACTCAATCCTGTTTAGGATGATATTGATTTCTGGAATGGAAGCAGCTCAGACACTGACAGGGAGGGAGGGACGTGTGGTTACATCTCGTTTGTAAGATGGAAATGGGATAAAAACCAAAACTGTGGTCGGATAAAAAAAACTATACATGTATTTCGACAAGTGGAGAAAACCTGAGTGTTAGCAGAGAGAGAGTCGGACGTCCCACAGGAGGTCGGTGTTCACATGATCCGATCTCAGATGAAAACCAGAATAGTTTGAACATGTGGTGGGATTTCCCTTCTCTGCTCACGGGATCATGATCCTGTTTGAATTGATCTCAAATTAAAAAATATAACATTAAGAACGTTCGAGGTTTGTCTTCTACCTCATCGACTCGTATCTTGTGATGACGTCTTTACTTTTCGACAGGTGTGGTGGAAACGCATGGTGGAAACGCATGGTGGCGCCAGAGAGTATAAATATTTCAAATAACTCGTGAAGACATTTAGAGATTCTTCGATTTTAGGGATGTGAAGCATTTAAAGATAACAGGACGTAAAAATTCCAACGTAGACACTGGAGGAACATTTCTACTGCAGAGTTCAGGGGGTTAACTGGTTCGTTTATAAGATTTATTTCAGTTAATTTGAAACAGGATGGTTTGGTTTCAGAAACTGGTGTTTCACAGAAATGAGTCTTCATCGTGAGTCTGAGCGAAGCCGCTCGGGTCACTTCAGGTCAGAAGTTACTCAGCACGTTAGAGACGATGTCACAAAATGTGTAAGACAAAAGGGGTTTCTCACACACACACACACACACACACACACACACACACACACACACACACACACACACACACACACACACACACACACACACACACACACACACACCTTCTGTTGAACAATAAACATCTGTGACACGACCAAAAGGTGAAAATCACAGGAGCTGCAGTTTTTAAGAAAGTGAAACAACTTGACGTTATAAATGAATTAATAATAAATGAAGCTCTGTGGTGATACAGAGACGACACAGGTGAGCTGTGGTTTTTCTGGATAAAAGCTCTGAAACGATCAGATTCGCAAAGATTTTTAAATTCAAGGTTTATTTTATACGTGGAAAAGAAATTTACTTTTGCATTAAAAATACAACATGTCTATGGACGCAGCGACCGAAGGAGCAAAACACACATCGTCACTTTGTGAAGGCAAAACTAATTATTCCAACTAAAATCATGACTCATGTTAGATAATCTCTAAATAATCACAATGCTTGATAAAAATGTAGCAAATCCCTTCGATAGAAAACATGATGAAACACACACACAGGAATCTGACAGCAAGGACAAAGGAGAAGCACGATACACAGCGCTGCACAAATACATAGAGTGAAATACACAAGATGGTTCCAGTGTGTGTGTGTGTGTGTGTGTGTGTGTGTGTGTGTGTGTGTGTGTTCTGCTCCTCATCAGAAAAGACGAGGTTATTTACTGCGACTGCCTCAGACACTAATCTGTTTTTTAATCCCTTCTCTTTTTCATCTGGGGAAAGTCCAGTTTACACGTTTGTCCTTTTCCAGCAGGAACGTTAAACCGAGCTCACCGTGCTCGTCCTAAACATCTGTGCACACACACACACTCCCACACACTCACACACACACACACACACACACACACCTAAACATACAAATTCACAGTCTGGTGTAGAAAGGTTGTTCCTGCTGCTCTGAGGGAAACCAAACACTGTCCTCTGTGTGGAGGATTAGAGACAGCTTGTCTACAAAACACACATGATGCCTATTTACACCCACACAACCACACAACCACACACAACCACACACACGTATATACATAAAGACGAGTGTGCTCAGCTGCAGGTCTGACGGCCTCACGTCACTGGGAGTAGAATAAAATAGAATCCAGTGTGATATAGTGAGAGCCTATTGATTTACATCCAGTGGGGATAATAGGAAAATAGGTGGACCTGGAGGCCTCGTCCAGCGGAGACAGAGACTGATGGTCCCCACGGGGCCACTCAGGGCCTCCAACTGCCCATTACCCAGAGCCACAGGCCTCTGACTTATTCAGGGCCTGTGGGGTAAAGTCGTTTTGAAACGAGCCCACTGGAAAGAGAGAGGTCCACCTGACACCCCCCCCCCACACACACACACAGAGAGACACACACAGTGACAGCAGCGAGACATGAATCGAACTGTTAGCAGGAGCTCAAAGGTCAGAATATAACAACCGAGTGTCTGAAATAACATCTGTAGTCAAACCACATCATCACACTGCAAATACACTGAGTGTGTGTCTGTGTGTGTGTTGTGTTAACATGTGGTCAAATGTAATGTGTGTGTGGTCCAGGTATTACTCATGTTGTAGGGACCTACGTCTGCTTCGGTCACATTATGGGGACTTGACCTCATGATGTAAATCATCACATTTATAGATGAGGACTTGTTTTAAACTTTAGTAACTTTGGTTAAAGTTAGAATAAGTCTGATGATCAAAGTGATGAAGTCGTGTGTGTGTGTGTGTGTGTGTGTGTGTGTGTGTGTGTAATCTTATGACATGTGATTAAATATAATGATGGTGTGTGTGTGTGTGTGTGTGTTAAATGTATTAACATGTGATTAAGTGTTTTAATTGTGTGTGTGTGACTCATCACAAACTGGAGCCCCCCCCCCCTCTCATGTCCTCCGGTGGACGGAGACACCTCCAGACCTCCGCAGGCTGTCTAACGTCTCCATGGCGAAGCCTACGTGAGCGGAATCACGACACGTCCTCCGGTGCGAGCTCCCTCACCCCCCGGAGAGGGTCAGGCCTCCCCGGGTCTGCAGCCGCCTGGTGCCCGCTGCCCCCGGCTTCACGTGCCTGACACACCGGGGAGGGGAAGCTCATAATGGGGCTCGTGTCCACTGGGGATCACGGTATGTGAGTGTGGAGGTTTCAGCTCCCCACGGGAAACACTGCTCCCCCGGTAGATGCCAAAAATAAACCCGGGGACGGTGTGAGTTACGCGGCCGGGCTGGAGCACCACACCGAGGCCCTGCTCCCCTCTCAGCCCGCTGGACCGCGGCCGGTCCCCGGCACCTGTTCGGTGGTGAAGCCGGAGGAGCGAGGCTCCGGGCGGCTGCAGCTGCTGCCCACACCGGCACCAGCGGAGGGAGGGAGCGGCTGGTGAGAGCAGCAGCCGCGGGGACAGGAGGCACCGAAGCCCCGGTAATAAACACAGAGAGACCGCGTAAAAATACCCCGGAACACAGCGGCTCCTCCGCTGCTGCTGCTGCCGCTGCTGCTGCTGCACAGCCCGGCGTCACTGCGCACACAGCCCGCCGAGCTGCACCGGAGGTTTCACACTGAATCAACCTGATTTAATCTGATGCAACTGAGGATGATTTCTCTTTATTCTGGGTTTAAATAAATGAAATATGAGGGAACTGACCGTGAACTCTCCCCCGGTGGTTAAATCCTCTCCCGGTTAAATCCTCCTCTTCCTCCAGGAGCTGCTGCTGACAGCGGGGCTTCGGGTTTCCTCCTTCCGCTTCCCTCGCGGCGTCAAGCGGACAAATGCGGGCTCGGTGCTCGGTGTCCGATCTCCGTCCTCCCCGGTGACCGGCCCCGGGCTGCGGAGCTCCGTGTGCGGTCCGAAGTTTGTATTTCTCCGCGGAAGATGGAGGATTATTCACAGGGTGGAAAAATAATGATGGAAAAATAAAAGTGGAAGCGTCCAGGAGCCGAGCTGCGGGATCCTGCAGCGGCGGGTCTGAACACACGAGGAGAGGCAAGCGAACAAGGAGAACCGGGTTCTTCTCTGCGGGGCTAAGAACCTCTACCGCGGGGAGACGGAGCCTGAGTGCCCGCTGCTGCTGCTGCTGCTGCTGACCGACCTGGAGCCTCCTCTGGGCGGACACACACCGCAGAGCTCCTCCGGTCTAATGTCCGCTGCTCGGGCTGGAGGATGAATCTCCACCCGGAGGAGGAGTGGAGAGAGAGGGAGAGAGAGGGAGGAGACACCGCCTCCTTCTGTGGATCACTCCTCCTCCAAACGGCCTCCCCCTCTCCCCCTCTCCTCCCCTTCACTCCTCCATGTCTCACATGTTCTCTCCTTCACCTTCATCTCTCCACCTCAATGCGTCTCTGAAGACATGTGTCCTCACCATCAGCAGATACATCTATGTGTGTCCTCCCAGGGACTGATGATGAGGACGTTGATCCAGGAAGTGAACCATCATCATGGAGGCTCCATCCATAATCTGAGCAAAGTCAATGTTCCTGACGTGTTCCTGACGTGTTCCTGACGTGTTCCTCACGTGTTCATCACGTGTTCCTGACGTGTTCCTGACGTGTTCATCACGTGTTCATCATGTGTTCCTGACGTGTTCCTCACGTGTTCATCACGTGTTCCTGACGTGTTCCTGACGTGTTCATCACGTGTTCCTGACATGTTCGTGACAGGTTTCTGACGTGTTCCTCACGTGTTCATCACGTGTTCCTGACGTGTTCCTCACGTGTTCATCACGTGTTCCTGACGTGTTCATCACGTGTTCATCACGTGTTCCTGACATGTTCCTGACGTGTTCCTCACGTGTTCCTGACATGTTCGTGACAGGTTCCTGACGTGTTCCTGACGTGTTCCTCACGTGTTCATCACGTGTTCCTGACGTGTTCCTAAAAGAACGAGCTAAAAGAAACGAGCTAAAAGAACGAGCTAAAAGAAACGAGCTAAAAGAACGAGCTAAAGAAACGAGCTAAAAGAACGAGCTAAAAGAAACGAGCTAAAAGAACGAGCTAAAGAAACGAGCTAAAACAAACGAGCTAAAAGAACGAGCTAAAGAAACGAGCTAAAACAAACGAGCTAAAAGAACGAGCTAAAGGAACGAGCTAAAAGAACGAGCTAAAAGAAACGAGCTAAAAGAACGAGCTAAAGAAACGAGCTAAAAGAACGAGCTAAAAGAAACGAGCTAAAAGAACGAGCTAAAGAAACGAGCTAAAACAAACGAGCTAAAAGAACGAGCTAAAGAAACGAGCTAAAACAAACGAGCTAAAAGAACGAGCTAAAGGAACGAGCTAAAAGAACGAGCTAAAAGAACGAGCTAAAGAAACGAGCTAAAAGAACGAGCTAAAAGAAACGAGCTAAAAGAACGAGCTAAAGAAACGAGCTAAAAGAACGAGCTAAAAGAAACGAGCTAAAGAAACGAGCTAAAAGAACGAGCTAAAAGAAACAAGCTAAAAGAACGAGCTAAAAGAACGAGCTAAAGAAACGAGCTAAAAGAACGAGCTAAAGAAACGAGCTAAAAGAACGAGCTAAAAGAAACGAGCTAAAAGAACGAGCTAAAGAAACGAGCTAAAGAAACGAGCTAAAGAAACGAGCTAAAGGAACGAGCTAAAGGAAACGAGCTAAAGAAACGAGCTAAAGGAAACGAGCTAAAGGAACGAGCTAAAGGAAACGAGCTAAAAGAAACGAGCTAAAGGAAACGAGCTAAAAGAACGAGCTAAAGAAACGAGCTAAAGGAAACGAGCTAAAGGAAACGAGCTAAAGGAACGAGCTAAAGGAACGAGCTAAAAGAAACGAGCTAAAGGAACGAGCTAAAGGAACGAGCTAAAGGAAACGAGCTAAAGAAACGAGCTAAAAGAAACGAGCTAAAGGAAACGAGCTAAAAGAACGAGCTAAAGAAACGAGCTAAAGGAAACGAGCTAAAGGAAACGAGCTAAAGGAACGAGCTAAAGGAAACGAGCTAAAGGAACGAGCTAAAGGAAACGAGCTAAAGGAAACGAGCTAAAGGAACGAGCTAAAGGAAACGAGCTAAAGGAAACGAGCTAATGGAACGAGCTAAAGGAACGAGCTAAAGGAAACGAGCTAAAGGAACGAGCTAAAGGAAACGAGCTAAAGGAAACGAGCTAAAGGAACGAGCTAAAGGAAACGAGCTAAAGGAACGAGCTAAAGAAACGAGCTAAAGGAAACGAGCTAAAGGAACGAGCTAAAGGAAACGAGCTAAAGGAAACGAGCTAAAGGAACGAGCTAAAGGAAACGAGCTAAAGGAACGAGCTAAAGAAACGAGCTAAAGGAACGAGCTAAAGGAACGAGCTAAAGGAAACGAGCTAAAGGAAACGAGCTAAAGGAACGAGCTAAAGAAACGAGCTAAAGGAACGAGCTAAAGTAACGAGCTAAAGGAAACGAGCTAAAGGAAACGAGCTAAAGGAACGAGCTAAAGGAAACGAGCTAAAGGAACGAGCTAAAGGAAACGAGCTAAAGGAAACGAGCTAAAGGAACGAGCTAAAAGAAACGAGCTAAAGGAACGAGCTAAAGGAACGAGCTAAAGGAAACGAGCTAAAGGAACGAGCTAAAGGAACGAGCTAAAGGAAACGAGCTAAAGGAACGAGCTAAAGGAAACGAGCTAAAGGAACGAGCTAAAGGAAACGAGCTAAAGGAAGGTTTCCAGGTACAAGAGATGTAGTTGAACAGAATCTCAGTGAAACTCCCTCTAACCTGGACAAAAGAAAATGGATCTGGATTGTTGGTATATTTAAAATGACAGGACTCTGGGGGCAGAGTCAGATAATTGAACTTCTGAAAAATAAATTAATAAAAGATAAAAAAGAAGATGAAAGAAACTTTGTGAGATTTAATATAATACTTTATAATTAAATTATTTCCCCGAAAAATCCTTTTAAAGTTGAAGGAGGCCGTGAGCTGTTTTCCTGCGGAGCCGACTCACCTCATGTGGTCCCAGCTTGGGAGGAGTCCTGAGCTGATGGAGGAGCTGGGGGTGGAGGCGAGGTGGTGTGGTGCTCGCCTGAGAACAGAGAAGAGCTGGTTTATCATCTGGTTCCCTCCAGAAAAACACAACAAGATTTATTCAGATCGTTGTCGGACTGTTGCAGAAACATGAGTTTATGATATTTACATGTGTTGTCTGGAGTCTGAGCAGCTTCTACTGTGCAGAAGAATCTGGAGCGACAGTCTTCTGCTCTGTGCTGGTTCACATCAGCAGCTCAGCTCCACACATGAACCCTGACGTCTGACTGAGCGTGAGACCACGAGGTCACCGGACTGTCTCTGAACTGCAGCTCCACAGACTGGTTCCTGCACAGAGACTCGTGGTGCAGGGAGCGTCCCGGCTAACGCCTTCAGACAGGTCGGCCCTACAGAGGAGGCTGGTGCTTCAATATTCATGACGCTACATGACAGAGGCATTGATGAGAGGAGAAGCAGGAGTAGAGCAGCGGAGGGAGAGAGCAGCCACGGGGGGGGGGAGGTGGAAGTGATATCGATGCTGACAAAGACACAAACAGTCGGAGCTTGGAAGTTGCTATTTGAAAATCTGCAGGGAATCTACGTGGAGGCACCTCTGCCACAAGGGGGCGTGAAGGCCACCGTAGCTTCTCTTACTTGATGGGGGGGTGATGCATTGATTGCAACCTCACCCCTCGATGTCATTAAATCCTACAAACTCAACCTTCTGACATGTGACGTCCGTTTCACTGCAGCTTCAAACCTGAAGAGACGTCGGCCCTGATGTTTCCTGATGTTGTTTCATGAATCTTCTGAACACTGAACGTGCTCCAAACGTCTCTCAACTGAAATGAATGGGTCTTTACTTCCAGAACTCTGGAACGCTGAAGACAAAGGGAGGTTCTGGACACACAAACACGGGGGACAAAGGTCAAGCATGAACATACACATGCACTCATGGTTGGGGGGGGGGGGGGGGGATCTCCCCTAATGCACAGCTCTCTGTTTCCCAGTACGAACGCAGCCTCATCCGTGTGACTGCATCTAATGAAAAGTGACATCTCCCTTCTCCCGGAGAGACTTCCTGTTTTGCTAGACTTCAAATCCTATTTGCTTGCTCTCCCCCCCCCCCCCCCCCCCCACCCCCCCACCCCCCCACACACCCCCAGTCTCCCTCTTTTTTCATCTTCTTCTCACTCATCTGATGAGGCCTCTCCACTTTATGGAAAATGTGGTGCCAATATCGTCTTATTATTTCTTAAACATCGTAATTGTCCCTCGGGGAAAAGGAGAGCGACGCAGAGAAGATGGGTTTTAAATGTGTAATAATCGCAGAGATCGTAGGCAGAGGCTGAATTGGCAGATGTTGAGGGAGACGACGCAGGAGAAGCAGAGCCACGGTTTGAGAATGTAATTTTAAAGATTGCAAACAGATTGATTATTGAACGACAGGTATTCAGAGCATGTCAGATTATCTGATGACTTCACAGTCAACTCAGTCAATCTACAAGAAAGATAACCTGCTGATACTCTCCGTCTTCAGCGATCACAAGTCGATGGAAAGAAACGTCTTCATCCTGTCGTCCACTGAGCCAGTTCACCTCTTTTCCACTGGTCCAAAAACCCACCAACAAGCCACAGTGTGAAAACAGCTGACATCCACTGCCGGGTCAAACGGCTCGGCAGCACACGGGTTTCTGGAATAGATGTGTGTTTGTGTGTTTGTGCTCTGGGCCCATTAGAGCAGTGGAATTGGCAGAGCAGCAGACAGTATGTGGGTTAGGGTGCCGTCCTCCTTGTTAATATTTCATCTCAGTGCTGGCAGAGAGAAATGGGGCAGAGAAACACAGAAGGACTAATGTGACGGAGGATGTGTGTTTTGAATATCTTCTTGCTATTAGAGCTTTGCAGTCTGTCTTTGTCTGTGATTGGTCGAACACGCTCACATTATGCTCCTCACACACGTGAACGTCCTGACACGCGTGTGCTTTGTCTCGGGGTCCGTGCTCTTGTGCGTCGTGTTTGTCGTGTTCGTGAATAAATGCACTTTGACACGTTGCTGTCAGAGACGTGTCAGTTGGTTTACATGAGAAATGCATCGGCTGACGTGCTGGGTCTGTTTCCCACCACGTTATCAGGGAGTTAAATATACATGACTGAGGAGTCACATGGAGGAGAAGATACTTCAAGCAGATTCAGCTTCATGCTGCGTTTCTTTAGGATGAGCGAGCACGATATATTCACTCGTATGTTATGAAAGGAAAAACATCGGGGCGTGATGAGGAGCGTCAGGTTTCTGTACATGATGGCGTCTGCTGCTTCCACTTCACTAATATCATATAAAACAATCTCTGTGTATATTCATTCATTCTGAACTTTCAATCTTTTAAATCGAAGTCAGTAGTTATGGTTGATTTGAAGTTCACATCAGAACAAATACAACTGGTTTCCAGTTTCATGTCTAACTCTCCTGGTTCTGAGTGTCCGGCTCTATCACAGTGACCCAGTGTTACATGTGAGAGGGGAGCGCTTTAAAGTGAAATAGAAACTGAAGCCGAGCACAGAAGCAGAAAGGATTTAGTTAAGTTGGAGATAAGAGCACATTATATCCAGTAGAGGAGGGAGATATGGGAGAGGGGATATGATTCAGTGGGGACAAGGGGACGCCAGGCACTTCTGGAAGAGATGAGTTTCCAGCCTGTGGTGGAAGATAACTCTGATGTTCTGACCCGAGCCGCCTGAAGGGCATCGCACCGAGGCCTCTTGGCTTCTGCAGCCACTTCTCACTCGTGCGTTCTGAAATACGACTTCAGGCTATTTTCCTCTTCAGGATATGAGGTCGTCAGCTGACTGATATTAAACTGCAGCCGTTTTCATCACACCAGTTGATTGACAGTTTTATGTCTGGTTTTCCCGCTCACACAGATCTTCAGTGCTCGTGTCGGGAGCTGCTCGGTGGAGCCTCATCACCAGAACACAGAGGATCTTCTCAGGACTTTATCTTATTTGATGTAGAAAACCAGTGGAGACTCAAACGATGACACTTTATCTGGTGGAAGGAGACGACTGGGAGACGACTAATGAGGGAATAAGTGATGACACGTCTGCTCCACTGAGAACAGACAGAATCGGTTTCACACTAAGCTCAGTCTGAGCCGAGAGTCACACCAACACGTCACCACATGCTTTTTAAACCAGGATCAAATATAAACAACGTCTCTATACTGAGATACAGAGAATGATGTTTTATATTTACATTTTACATATTTAGTTTATTAATATGAATGTATGTAAAGCGTAAATGACCTGTGTCTATTTCTGAAGAAATCCTCTTTACATCTGAAAAGCAATTAAAAATGAAAAGCACTGAAAACAAAAAGATGATGCACGAGGGCTGTGAAAAGCTCATCAGTCAGTTTATTCATATGGGTCAGTCAGACTGTAGTCAGGCTGTACTCCGCCTGTAGTCTAACTGTATTCAAGCTTTAGTACGGCTGTAGTCTAACTGTATTCAAGCTTTAGTACGGCTGTAGTCTGACTGTATTCCGGCTGTAGTCTGACTGTATTCAAGCTTTAGTACGGCTGTAGTCTGACTGTATTCCGGCTGTAGTCAGGCTGTATTCAAGCTTTAGTACGGCTGTAGTCTAACTGTATTCAAGCTTTAGTACGGCTGTAGTCTGACTGTATTCAAGCTTTAGTACGGCTGTAGTCTAACTGTATTCAAGCTTTAGTACGGCTGTAGTCTAACTGTATTCAAGCTTTAGTACGGCTGTAGTCTAACTGTATTCAAGCTTTAGTACGGCTGTAGTCTAACTGTATTCAAGCTTTAGTACGGCTGTAGTCTGACTGTATTCAAGCTTTAGTACGGCTGTAGTCTGACTGTATTCAAGCTTTAGTACGGCTGTAGTCTGACTGTATTCCGGCTGTAGTCAGGCTGTATTCAAGCTTTAGTACGGCTGTAGTCTGACTGTATTCAAGCTTTAGTACGGCTGTAGTCTGACTGTATTCAAGCTTTAGTACGGCTGTAGTCTGACTGTATTCAAGCTTTAGTACGGCTGTAGTCTGACTGTATTCAAGCTTTAGTACGGCTGTAGTCTGACTGTATTCCGGCTGTAGTCAGGCTGTATTCAAGCTTTAGTACGGCTGTAGTCTAACTGTATTCAAGCTTTAGTACGGCTGTAGTCTGACTGTATTCAAGCTTTAGTACGGCTGTAGTCTAACTGTATTCAAGCTTTAGTACGGCTGTAGTCTGACTGTATTCAAGCTTTAGTACGGCTGTAGTCTGACTGTATTCCGGCTGTAGTCAGGCTGTATTCAAGCTTTAGTACGGCTGTAGTCTAACTGTATTCAAGCTTTAGTACGGCTGTAGTCTGACTGTATTCAAGCTTTAGTACGGCTGTAGTCTAACTGTATTCAAGCTTTAGTACGGCTGTAGTCTAACTGTATTCAAGCTTTAGTACGGCTGTAGTCTAACTGTATTCAAGCTTTAGTACGGCTGTAGTCTAACTGTATTCAAGCTTTAGTACGGCTGTAGTCTAACTGTATTCAAGCTTTAGTACGGCTGTAGTCTGACTGTATTCAAGCTTTAGTACGGCTGTAGTCTAACTGTATTCAAGCTTTAGTACGGCTGTAGTCTAACTGTATTCAAGCTTTAGTACGGCTGTAGTCAGGCTGTATTCAAGCTTTAGTACGGCTGTAGTCTAACTGTATTCAAGCTTTAGTACGGCTGTAGTCTGACTGTATTCAAGCTTTAGTACGGCTGTAGTCTAACTGTATTCAAGCTTTAGTACGGCTGTAGTCTAACTGTATTCAAGCTTTAGTACGGCTGTAGTCTGACTGTATTCAAGCTTTAGTACGGCTGTAGTCTAACTGTATTCAAGCTTTAGTACGGCTGTAGTCTGACTGTATTCCGGCTGTAGTCAGGCTGTATTCAAGCTTTAGTACGGCTGTAGTCTAACTGTATTCAAGCTTTAGTACGGCTGTAGTCTGACTGTATTCAAGCTTTAGTACGGCTGTAGTCTGACTGTATTCAAGCTTTAGTACGGCTGTAGTCTAACTGTATTCAAGCTTTAGTACGGCTGTAGTCTGACTGTATTCAAGCTTTAGTACGGCTGTAGTCTAACTGTATTCAAGCTTTAGTACGGCTGTAGTCAGGCTGTATTCAAGCTTTAGTACGGCTGTAGTCTAACTGTATTCAAGCTTTAGTACGGCTGTAGTCTAAACTGTATTCAAGCTTTAGTACGGCTGTAGTCTAACTGTATTCAAGCTTAGTACGGCTGTAGTCTAACTGTATTCAAGCTTTAGTACGGCTGTAGTCTAACTGTATTCAAGCTTTAGTACGGCTGTAGTCTGACTGTATTCAAGCTTTAGTACGGCTGTAGTCTGACTGTATTCAAGCTTTAGTACGGCTGTAGTCTGACTGTATTCCGGCTGTAGTCAGGCTGTATTCAAGCTTTAGTACGGCTGTAGTCTGACTGTATTCAAGCTTTAGTACGGCTGTAGTCTAACTGTATTCAAGCTTTAGTACGGCTGTAGTCTGACTGTATTCAAGCTTTAGTACGGCTGTAGTCTGACTGTATTCAAGCTTTAGTACGGCTGTAGTCTGACTGTATTCCGGCTGTAGTCAGGCTGTATTCAAGCTTTAGTACGGCTGTAGTCTAACTGTATTCAAGCTTTAGTACGGCTGTAGTCTGACTGTATTCAAGCTTTAGTACGGCTGTAGTCTAACTGTATTCAAGCTTTAGTACGGCTGTAGTCTGACTGTATTCAAGCTTTAGTACGGCTGTAGTCTGACTGTATTCCGGCTGTAGTCAGGCTGTATTCAAGCTTTAGTACGGCTGTAGTCTAACTGTATTCAAGCTTTAGTACGGCTGTAGTCTGACTGTATTCAAGCTTTAGTACGGCTGTAGTCTAACTGTATTCAAGCTTTAGTACGGCTGTAGTCTAACTGTATTCAAGCTTTAGTACGGCTGTAGTCTAACTGTATTCAAGCTTTAGTACGGCTGTAGTCTAACTGTATTCAAGCTTTAGTACGGCTGTAGTCTAACTGTATTCAAGCTTTAGTACGGCTGTAGTCTAACTGTATTCAAGCTTTAGTACGGCTGTAGTCTGACTGTATTCAAGCTTTAGTACGGCTGTAGTCTAACTGTATTCAAGCTTTAGTACGGCTGTAGTCTAACTGTATTCAAGCTTTAGTACGGCTGTAGTCAGGCTGTATTCAAGCTTTAGTACGGCTGTAGTCTAACTGTATTCAAGCTTTAGTACGGCTGTAGTCTGACTGTATTCAAGCTTTAGTACGGCTGTAGTCTAACTGTATTCAAGCTTTAGTACGGCTGTAGTCTAACTGTATTCAAGCTTTAGTACGGCTGTAGTCTGACTGTATTCAAGCTTTAGTACGGCTGTAGTCTAACTGTATTCAAGCTTTAGTACGGCTGTAGTCTGACTGTATTCCGGCTGTAGTCAGGCTGTATTCAAGCTTTAGTACGGCTGTAGTCTAACTGTATTCAAGCTTTAGTACGGCTGTAGTCTGACTGTATTCAAGCTTTAGTACGGCTGTAGTCTGACTGTATTCAAGCTTTAGTACGGCTGTAGTCTAACTGTATTCAAGCTTTAGTACGGCTGTAGTCTGACTGTATTCAAGCTTTAGTACGGCTGTAGTCTAACTGTATTCAAGCTTTAGTACGGCTGTAGTCAGGCTGTATTCAAGCTTTAGTACGGCTGTAGTCTAACTGTATTCAAGCTTTAGTACGGCTGTAGTCTAACTGTATTCAAGCTTTAGTACGGCTGTAGTCTAACTGTATTCAAGCTTTAGTACGGCTGTAGTCTAACTGTATTCAAGCTTTAGTACGGCTGTAGTCTAACTGTATTCAAGCTTTAGTACGGCTGTAGTCTGACTGTATTCAAGCTTTAGTACGGCTGTAGTCTAACTGTATTCAAGCTTTAGTACGGCTGTAGTCTGACTGTATTCAAGCTTTAGTACGGCTGTAGTCTGACTGTATTCAAGCTTTAGTACGGCTGTAGTCTAACTGTATTCAAGCTTTAGTACGGCTGTAGTCTGACTGTATTCAAGCTTTAGTACGGCTGTAGTCTGACTGTATTCCGGCTGTAGTCAGGCTGTATTCAAGCTTTAGTACGGCTGTAGTCTAACTGTATTCAAGCTTTAGTACGGCTGTAGTCTGACTGTATTCAAGCTTTAGTACGGCTGTAGTCTGACTGTAGTCTGACTGTTGTTCGGCTGTAGTTCGACTGTAGTCCGACTGTAGTCCAGTTGTAGGCATTGCATGACACAAGATTTTGGAGGCGTGGCTTTGGTGGGAGGTCAAAAGAAGTAACTCTTTTTATTTTTACTCTAAATCTAGTTAATCATTTCTTCCACAAAGAGACATGATACCTGTGTATTGGATATAAGGACAGGAGCCTAAAACGTGACTTATTTCAATAAAAATAAATAAATATAATATGAATAAAAAGTGACATAACTACTCATCAAACAGTAAATTGACTCAGTTCAAATAAATTCATTCTTCATTCCTTCTGCTTCCTGTTTCAAATGGTCCCAGGTAATGAGCAATGACTAGTTGTATGTTGTAACAGCTGATGAATGTTTGTGTTGAAGAATTGAACGGTTTCTTCTCTGTTTGCTGTTTTCTTTGTGGGTGTGTAGCAGTTGAGCTTCAAAGTGAAGTGATTTATCTCTGTGACACTGGAGGCTTCTGCCCCGGTGCATGCTGGGAGACGCGTCCACCATTGTGGCCATCATCATCCGTTCACTGGAAAAAAAGTCTCTTTTCTTCTGAGTTCCAGCTTCTGGATGTTACGCAACAAATCCCAGTGAAGTGCTTCAGATCACAGAGGAACATATGGGATTCCTGGTTTTAGTGCGAGGAGCATTTAACACGCATGAGGAGATGTGTTACACGCTTTAGTCCTCAGAGTGTGGATCTCTACAGCTGTCACCAAGTATCATGCTCACACACCGAGGTGATGGCTACGCATATTGTTTATTTATCATGTGTGAGCGTACCCACCATAAGTATTCCTGCACTGTGTGTGTATCTGTGATCATTTAAAAACACCTATCAGCCTGAATAGTGTGTTAATGTGTGTTTTCTGTTCATCAGGGAGGTTGAACCACTCACTGTTGTGTTTTTGCAGGAAGCTTCGTGTCTTAGTTCGTTCTCCAGCAGCGGATCCACAGAACTGTACCTGAGCCTCCCAGTAAACTGAGGCCTCGTCAGCAGCTGCATCACAACTGGGCTGATGATACTTTTTCATGCAGCTCTGAGAAAAAAACAATCCTGTTAATTAAATCGCTCTATTTCAGTGCCGACACACTTTATGTCTCATGCTGGAATCTGTGGGTTTAAACATGGCTCCTTGTCAGAGTGTAATCTGGAACAGATCAGTATCTGAGTGTTTCTGAAACAAACAGGGGTCCTGTGCTCTAATTAGCTCATTAAAGACCCAAAGAGCGAGTGGTGTTAGACAGATAAGACAATTGCTATATATGTCACTGGTTAATGCCCCCCCCCCCCCCCCCACCCCCCCCCCCCCCCCCCCCCCCCCCCCCCCCCCACCCTGAGCACGCACACACACACTCACCAAGGCAACGCACAGGCGCTCAGACACAGAGGCATTATGGAGGAATTCCAGTCTGCTCACAGATCCAGGAGAAGGATTCACACACAGAAGAACGAACACTTCTTCTCAACACCTGTTACATGATCAATAAGCATTTACAGAAGCAAAGCTCCCAGATCCCTCAACTAATTACTGATCAACTGTGTGTGTGTGTGTGTCTTCTTCCATCTCTCACATACGTGTGCACAAACACTCTCATGTTTGTGCACACGTATGAAAGCTTACACTCACAGATGTGAGGAGCGTCTCTACCCCTCTCTCTGTCCTCGGGCCACACACACGGGTCACTAAAGGTTTTCTCTGCATTACTGAGGTACATGCAAAGTCACGCCATTGATCCATTGTTCCGTGCGAGGAGGGTCCTATCTGAAAACATCTCCCCCCCCCCCCCACAGGAATGTGCAAACAGAAGACGCCTGCTCTGGTTCCTCAGGGCGCACATTGATCAGCCAGATGGAGAGGGACAGTTCTTTGGGAAAATAAGTGACACAGGCAGCGTAATTGATCTTAACTCCTGCTCTGTCATTAGGTTAATTAGGGGAGGGGGGGGGGTTCTTCTTGAGCGGGTGTGGTGTTGTGGTATCTCGCACCACATACCTTGAAGTTTTCTCCTGATTTTATCTGAACTTTCAAACTGTTTTTAACGGAGTAGATGTTTTCAGACCTGCACTGAACTCCAGATAATCTCCTCACATTCTCCAGAGGGGCTGGACGTGGGGGAGCAAATGTCCACGTCAGAGGCTCCGGACTTTCTCTGGAGTTTCTCCTGTGAATTCAGCGAGTGGGTTTGATGATGATGATGCTTTTAACACACGACAGACGCAAAACATGTTGCAGACGCCAACGAAGACGTCAACTCAGAAAGATGACGAGCTTTTAATGTTACACTGGTGTGGATGTGCTGTAAACAAACACATATCTGATATCTGCAGCAGGATTTATACGTTACACTGAAGCTGCAGCTGCGTTCTTCATATGTGACAAACTCTGGAGAAAGTCCGGATGGTGCAGATTCTCTCCAGAGTCCATGTCTGAAAGGGTCTCGACAGCTTCGTGACTGATTCACCAGTCATGAAAACGCTGTGATCATTAAAGGGAAAGTGAGAGAAGCAGCACATTCAACATTTGAATGCCTGAAAGTCAGACTGCGTTTCATAACAAAAGACCTGCAATGATCACCTCATTAAAGCCGAGCGGTTCTGCAGTCAGGCTGAATGTATGCGATTTAATGTATTAAGTGTTGTCTGTTAGCACGGAGCTGTTAAAGTTAATTAGGTGAAACCCCTTTAAGAGGGTGTGGCGTTAAAAAGTTTCAGGATAAAGTGACTCGTATGTTTCTGTGTGTGAGAAGTTCCACGCTGCATAAAACAAGATTCATCACGTACAAATGAGATTTTTTAGATGTAGCTGTGGGGGGTCGTCACATCACGTCATCACTTCGCTCATTTGCAGGTGAATGTGTTGCTGTGAATTAGTTGTGTGATGGAAACAATCAGAAACAAATGAGGCTAAAAAAGCAGGAGGGCCGAGGAGAGCTTCCGCGGCCTCGGTGTTCTGCCGCAGCCTCCAGCACACAGTTCATCTAGAAACTAATAACAGGCGACCCAATTACAATGAAGACAGACAATAATAAAGTCTGGTCTGAAGCCGCCGCTGCAGGCGGGAAGAGCTGCTGGTATTTTTATCCACAGACGGCTGAGAAAATCCCTGAAGCAAGAAAAAAGAGGCTTCATGAAACCAGGCTTCATCTTTTCACCGGGGTCCTTTTCATCGTGTCATTAATCCATGATGTCACGTGATCAATACGTATTAATCAACCTCCTCAAGACGAGTTTAAAGACGTTGGAAGGCTCACAAGCATTTTAGCTCTGGATCAGAAAAACAAACAGACCAGCAGCGTTTAGTCTGTGATCCAGATGTTTGTATGTGACTCTGTGGCTCGGGCTCCGTTAGCTTTGACCTCTGTGACCCAGGAGCAGGACACATGTGAAGAGACGCTGATCGAACCCTCGTCTTTGTTCTCTGGGAGAAAAGAAGTCCGACGCTGTTGAGTCGTGGGGCTGCGACGAGGACGAAGGAACAAGTCGCATCTCGTTATAGAGCATTAAGGCAAATATTTACATGAGACGCATTAGAACAAACATTCAGGAATAATGTGTTAATAACACAACGTGTTCAATTTAATGCAATGAGTAAAATGACAGTTTGCCAAAAGACTCTTCCTCTCACTGCTCGTCACCACAGTCACTGAGGGACCCCCCCCCCCCATGTCCTCCATCGTCCTCCAGTCATGGCTCCACTTCCCTCCATCAGACGTCTCATCGTTCAGCAACACTTCCCTCAGACCTCTGAGCATCAACCGCAGAGCGAACACAGCTCTGTGGCGGCGGCGGCGGCGTTGCTCGCTGCCAGGGACCGCTCAGGCAAAGTGGCCGAGCTTAAGCAGTCAAGCTGCTAAACAGGGGATTGGGTGTTGGGGGGGGGGGGTGTAAGAGGATTGTCTGTAAGTGACCTCCAGATCGCTGCCGTCGCTCTGACGACACAGAACTGTAACTACAACACGGATCATAACGAGACAGAGGAGCTTCACATGGACCTCACGGATGAACATACATGTAGCTCTGTGTGTGTGTGTGTGTGTGTGTGTGTGTGTGTGTGTGTGTGTGTGTGTGTGTGTGTGTGTGTGTGTGTGTGTGTGTGCGCATTCCTACAGGCAGCGGCCCGTGGCTCAGAGCCAATCACTCCTCAGTTTGCAATTACAATGAGCCGAGGGGCTGCAGGTATAATCCCCATTGATCAGTGCACGTGTACACACACACATGCAGGGCCCAGGAGCATTGATCTAACTGTGCCTGGGGGGGGAGTGTGACACGGTGTGTCTGTGTGTGTCTGTGTGTGTGTGTGTGGAAAGATTCACCTCCTCCTGTGTTTCTCTCTCAGCTGAGAGAACTACACTCACTTTAGTTCCTTACTGGGCCGAGCAGTCAATCAGTCTATATGTGTTGTGTGTGTGTGTGTGTGTG
>NC_047155.1:841490-842734 GCF_009819705.1 Hippoglossus hippoglossus
TGAGAGACAGACAGATACACACTTTTCTCGATAAATCAGAGGGTGACAGACATTTAATCATCAATCAATGCTCATTAAATTCTGCATGTACGAGAGGTCTGTTTGCTGTCAACACACTCACACTCACACACACACACACACACACTCACACAACACACACACACACTCTCACACACACACAGCTGTAGTGTCTTCATAGTGTGTAAATGAAAGTGTTATGATTCATACAGGGTGAAATCAGTGTTTCATCAGGTTCCAGTGATGATGTAATGATTTAAACGTCCCAACATCAATCTGCTCAACAACCTGTGACAGGAAGTGGAAAAGAAACGCTTCCCTTTAGTCAACTTCCTCCGGACTCGTTCTGATCTCACTTTTTGGAACAGATTTTTGTGACTTCAAGTGAAACACACATTTACAAATCCCACTTTGTGGAGTTTCACCAAATCCTAATGGGATTGAGGCCGAATCAAGAGCGATGGCAGAGAATCGTCTTTCCAAACTGAAAAATAGATTTAGAGCAGGAGCCGGTGTGTGTTACTACATGCTGCGCACACGTGCACTGGCTCCACTGTGCAGTGGATCAATGAGCGGGGAGGACTACATGGACTGAATCACAGACGTGTTCCTCACGTGTTCCTCACGTGTTCCTCACGTGTTCCTCACGTGTTCCTCACATGTTCCTCACGTGTTCCTCACGTGTTCCTCACATGTTCCTCACGTGTTCCTCACGTGTTGCTCACGTGTTCCTCACGTGTTCCTCACGTGTTCCTCACATGTTCCTCACATGTTCTGCAGGTTCTCTATGTGAGAACAAATGTC
Source organism: Hippoglossus hippoglossus (assembly GCF_009819705.1). NCBI lineage: Eukaryota > Metazoa > Chordata > Actinopteri > Pleuronectiformes > Pleuronectidae > Hippoglossus > Hippoglossus hippoglossus. Next base: position 842,313 of record NC_047155.1, read on the forward strand.
TGAGTCAGTGTCTCTGGACATGTTCTGGATCTTCTCCTGCAGCCTCCTGGTAAAATGTGTGTAACATGTCAGAGTGAGGTAACTATCTCAGTCTCTCTCTTGAGACATGAACACAAGAGAACACAGAGACAAAGAAGATGTGGTTTTGTCTCTGAAGACAAAGGAAACTTTAGATATTTAACATCATCCTGAACAAAAGTTAAAAAGAACATCTGGATATTTGAGGAGGACTAAAGAACCTGGAACCAGATACGAGACAGAAGGAGGAGGACAACTGGAGTAAAGACGTAGAAACAAAGACGGATCATGTCTCACCTCTTTCATTACAACGCCTGCAGGCGATGTAACAACGCTACTCCACCCAGCTGAGACTCCACCCAGCTGAGACTCCACCCAGCTGAGACTCCACCCAGCTGAGACTC
>NC_047155.1:847834-857834 GCF_009819705.1 Hippoglossus hippoglossus
AATAAAGACAAACTTAAATACACTGTATGTGACTCTTTACAGAGGGTTTGTATATTCTGCTTGTGTTGTGTCATTTCAATAAACACATTCTTCATGTGAATAAACACAATCGGGACAAGAAGGTTGCTGGTTTGAATCCGGTTCAGATGGGGTCTTCCTGTGTGGAGTCTGCATGTTCTCCCCGTGTTTTCTCCAGGTGCTCCGGCTTCATCTCACAAACACATGCAGATTAGGGGTTGTGTAGATTGGAGACTACACACAAGCTGCTGCTTCAGCCTCTGGATCCTCAGGACACAGCTCAGCCTCCGTCCACACACACTGTCCTCTTCACACTCACCTCCACCAAGATCCCCCCTCCAGCTGTTGAGAGAAGAAGACATCAGTGTTACAGAGACTCACTTCATCAGCTGTGAGTCAGTGATGCAGCACATCCAGTAGAAAGAGCAGCAGGGACTTCAGTCCTGTTCAGAGGTGGAGCAGCTTCCTCTCTGCTTCATGTTCACGTGTTGGAGATGAACACGCTAAGAGCTACGTGTGTTTCCTCTGCATGTCAAAGTGCAGAGTGGACACCTGAGAGGTGGATTTACTGCTGTTACAGGTGAAGACATGTTTCACTGTGTGTTGATGAACATCTGCTTCTGACAAACTGGGACCAGATGAGACAGATGGACCTCAGCAGAGGTTCTGCTCTGTATAAAGAGCTCCTGGTTACCATGGTGATGAGGAGAGGCTTCAGTCCCACTGATCTCAGAGCTGTGACAAAGATCCACCTGATCAGTTCTTCACTGATGAAGTGAGAGAACAAACTGTCTCAGATCAGATGAAGACGACAGCGTCTCTGTTCTCGTGTGAGGCTGTCAGCTGTGGTCCAGCTTCATTTCCTGTTCACATGAAAACAACAACAACTGTCGTCTTCACGTCAACTCAATCACATGATCCCAAGCAGCTTGTGGCTCGTCTGATTGGCCGACTGTTGTCTCTCTGTGTCTCTGTCCAATGCTGACATCTGTCCTCATTGTCCTCTCACAGCTTCACTGAGGAAACACTGAGGCCTGAACTACGAAGACACTTCAACATGTCCAGGAGATCTTTCTGAGATCCAGCTCAACTGAACCTGACAGACACAGTCAGGCTAAGTGGTCACATGACGCTGGTTATCAACTCGTTAAGTTAACTCAGGTTTTCCTCATCGAGATCTGAGCGTGCACATAAAAGGGGTGGGGTCTACTGTGTGTGACCAATCACAGACATGGACAGTTTGACTGACAGCAGAGCCTCATATTTCACAACCAGGATCAAACTGTTCTATAATAAAAACCAGAGGAGAACAAACACATGATCCAGAATAAAAGAAACTCAGTCACAGCTGCTAAATGCAGGAAGAACAGCTGGTGAAACATCTGGGATCGTGTCAATGTGTAAGTTACAGCGCCCCCTGGTGGCATTTGGTAAAATATATTACGTGACCACGACATAATAACGTGTGAACGAGATAAATAACTCGAGGCCACGAGATCTGAATCTGTTGTTTACTAACAAGACGAGTGGAAGACACACTGTCTCACTGTCTCTGAGGACACAAACTGTCTCACTGACTCTGAGGACACACACTGTCTCACTGACTCTGAGGACACACACTGTCTCTGAGGACACACACTGACTCTGAGGACACACACTGTCTCACTGTCTCTGAGGACACACACTGTCTCACTGTCTCTGAGGACACACACTGTCTCACTGTCTCTGAGGACACACACTGACTCTGAGGACACACACTGTCTCACTGTCTCTGAGGACACACACTGTCACCCTGACTCTGAGGACACACACTGTCTCTGAGGACACACACTGTCTCACTGACTCTGAGGACACACACTGTCTCTGAGGACACACACTGTCTCACTGTCTCTGAGGACACACACTGTCACCCTGTCTCTGAGGACACACACTGTCTCTGAGGACACACACTGTCTCACTGACTCTGAGGACACACACTGTCTCACTGACTCTGAGGACACACACTGACTCACTGACTCTGAGGACACACACTGACTCTGAGGACACACACTGTCTCTGAGGACACACACTGTCTCACTGTCTCTGAGGACACACACTGTCTCTGAGGACACACACTGTCTCACTGTCTCACTGTCTCTGAGGACACACACTGTCTCACTGTCTCTGAGGACACACACTGTCTCTGAGGACACACACTGTCTCACTGACTCTGAGGACACACACTGTCTCACTGACTCTGAGGACACACACTGTCTCTGAGGACACACACTGTCTCACTGTCTCTGAGGACACACACTGTCTCACTGTCTCTGAGGACACACACTGTCTCTGAGGACACACACTGTCTCTGAGGACACACACTGACTCACTGTCTCTGAGGACACACACTGTCTCACTGTCTCTGAGGACACACACTGTCTCACTGACTCTGAGGACACACACTGTCACCCTGTCTCTGAGGACACACACTGTCTCATTGACTCTGAGGACACACACTGTCTCACTGTCTCTGAGGACACACACTGTCTCACTGTCTCTGAGGACACACACTGTCTCTGAGGACACACACTGTCTCACTGTCTCTGAGGACACACACTGTCTCACTGTCTCTGAGGACACACACTGTCTCACTGACTCTGAGGACACACACTGTCACCCTGTCTCTGAGGACACACACTGTCTCACTGACTCTGAGGACCAACACTGTCTCACTGTCTCTGAGGACACACACTGTCCTCACTGGTCTATGAGGACACACACTGTCTCTGAGGACACACACTGTCTCACTGTCTATGAGGACAACACACTGTCTCTGAGGACACACACTGTCTCACTGTCTCTGAGGACACCACACTGTCTCACTGTCTCTGAGGACACACAGCTGTCTCTGAGGACACACACTGTCTCACTGACTCTGAGGACACACACTGTCACCCTGTCTCTGAGGACACACACTGTCTCACTGACTCTGAGGACACACACTGTCTCACTGTCTCTGAGGACACACACTGTCTCACTGTCTATGAGGACACACACTGTCTCTGAGGACACACACTGTCTCACTGTCTATGAGGACACACACTGTCTCTGAGGACACACTGTCCTCACTGACTCTGAGGACACACACTGACTCACTGACTCTGAGGACACCCACTGTCTCACTGTCTCTGAGGACACAAACTGACTATGAGGACACCCACTGTCTCACTGACTCTGAGGACACACACTGACTCACTGTCTCTGAGGACACACACTGTCTCACTGTCTCTGAGGACACACACTGTCTCACTGACTCTGAGGACACACACTGTCTCTGAGGACACACACTGACTCACTGACTCTGAGGACACACACTGACTCACTGACTCTGAGGACACACACTGTCTCTGAGGACGCACACTGTCTCACTGACTCTGAGGACACACACTGTCTCACTGACTCTGAGGACACAACACTGTCTCTGAGGACACACACTGTCTCACTGTCTCTGAGGACACACACTGTCTCACTGTCTCTGAGGACACACACTGTCTCACTGTCTCTGAGGACACACACTGTCACCCTGTCTCTGAGACACACACTGTCTCACTGACTCTGAGGACACACACTGTCTCACTGTCTCTGAGGACACACACTGTCTCACTGACTCTGAGGACACACACTGACTAACTGACTCTGAGGAACACACACTGACTCACTGAATCTGAGGACAAACACTGTCTCTGAGGACACACACTGTCTCTGAGGACACACACTGTCTCTGAGGACACACACTTTCTCACTGACTCTGAGGACACACACTGTCTCACTGTCTCTGAGGACACACACTGTCTCTGAGAACACACACTGACTCACTGACTCTGAGGACACACACTGACTAACTGACTCTGAGGACACACACTGTCTCACTGACTCTGAGGACACACACTGTCTCTGAGGACACACACTGTCTCACTGACTCTGAGGACACACACTGTCACCCTGTCTCTGAGGACACACACTGTCTCACTGACTCTGAGGACACACACTGTCTCTGAGGACACACACTGTCTCACTGAATCTGAGGACAAACACTGTCTCTGAGGACACACACTGTCTCTGAGGACACACACTGTCTCTGAGGACACACACTTTTCTCACTGACTCTGAGGACACACACTGTCTCACTGTCTCTGAGGACACACACTGTCTCTGAGGACACACACTTTCTCACTGTCTCTGAGGACACACACTGTCTCACTGTCTCTGAGGACACACACTGTCTCTGAGGACACACACTGTCTCACTGTCTCTGAGGACACACACTTTCTCACTGTCTCTGAGGACACACACTGTGGTGGACACCTCTGACATCACTCCTCAATAGAAACACATGGACCTATCTTCAGGAAGCTGACTGAGTGCATCTGGTGTTTTGGTGACAGGATGAGTCTGGAGAGATTGAGATGTTCTGGGTGAGTTAGAGATCAACTGAACCAACCAGGACGTTGATTTAAACTTCCCTTATCCGTCCCTTTAAGAGAGTGTGCACCACACACAGTGGAGAGTCACTGTGGTCAGTGGGCGGAGCTTCAATACGGGTTGATCTCCAACTTAACCTGGAGCAGGTTAGCCGTTCATCAGAAGTTACCATGGTGATTTACCTCGTTAAGAAGTGGAACGAGCTTCGTAGGACTGAAAAAAACTAAACCTGAAGTTAACCTGATAACCACAAATCCTGCTTGGTAGCACAGACCCTGGATCTGTGATACTGACTGTGTTTAGTAACATACTGATGAAGCAGCGTGGACTGACTCCAACCATCTACTTGACCTCAGAGTCTCCAGTCGACAGGTGGACTCTGCTTTAGATCAAGCAGCTCCTTCACTCCTGAGTCCTGCAGGTTGTTGTCTCTCAGATCCAGTTCTCTCAGATGAGAGGGGTTTGACCTCAGAGCTGAAGCCAGAGAAGAACAGCTGATCTCTGACAGACTGCAGTGATACAACCTGGATAAAGAATAAAACTTAACTGTAATTAAACTGAGTTCATGTGTGAAATAACAGACACATATTCATGTCAGCACAGACTCATAACATGGAAGATAAATATGAAATCAGACATGTTGGACTAAAAACGAGTCCTGATTCAGTACAAATAGATATTTGGACCAGGTCTCTGTCCTGCAGATCAGTTTAGGAAATCCAGAACTAAACTCAGTGTTTTAACAAGTAGCTGAATATTTAAAATCTCACAGATTAATTAATGAATGGATTCAAGTTATGTATGAAGACGAATTATGTTAAATTAGAATTAAATGAGATAAATTGTGTATAAATGCTGTTTTATAGATATGAGATCTACAAAAGTCAGTGAACTGACCTCAGAGTCTCCAGTCGACAGGTTGGACTCTGTAGAAAACCACACAGCTCCTTCACTCCTGAGTCCTGCAGGTCGTTGTAGCTCAGATCCAGTTCTCTCAGATGAGAGGGGTTTGACCTCAGAGCTGAAGCCAGAGAAGAACAGCTGATCTCTGACAGTCTGCAGCTCCACAACCTGGATAAAGAATAAAACAGTCACTTCCTGTTTGTTTCTATACTTATCAACTGTCCAACGTGTTTCAATAAGAACGTGTCTTATTCTGAAAACCTGAGGAGGACGAGTGCTCGGCCTCAGTCCACATGTTATTTACTGACACTTTCTTAGTGATCAGGAGCAGGTGAGTGCAGGTGAATGGAGCTGATGAGGAGGACGTGACTGACAGGCTGGGTGAGGGAACAGATGACTGAGGGACAGTGAGCAGAGCAGAACTGAGACAATTTAAATAAATAATGACCCAATAAGAAAGAAAGTCTGAAAAGTGAAGAAGGATTTAAGGACCTCAGAGTCTCCAGTCGACAGTTTGGACTCTCCAGTCCAGAACACAGCAGCTTCACTCCTGAATCCTGCAGCTCGTTCCCACTCAGATCCAGTTCTCTCAGATGTGAGGGGTCTGACTTCAGAGCTGAGGCCACGACTTCACAGTGAGTCTCTGAGAGGTCACAACCACCGAGTCTGTAATTAAGAAAATATCAAATCTGTTAGAATGAAATCAGAAAACACAACATTCATACAAAACGTGATCATGTGACCCTCACCCTGGTAAATCCCCTTTTTGTTCAAAACTCCTCAAGAGAATCCTTTCAGATTTGGTCCAAGCGTTCATTCAGACTAACAGAGGAACTCATTAGATTCAGGTGGTCAAGGGTCAAAGGTCAAGGTCACAGAACATGTTCATGGCCTCTTGAACATGATGTCTCAAGTCTGTCTTTAGGGGATTTCTTCACATTTTGACTCAAAGAGAAACTGATTAGATTTCAGTGGTCAAAGGTCAAAAGTTACAGTGACCTCATATTATTGTGAAGTCCACATGTCAGGAACCTGGAGGGACGGACACTGCACTGGTTGGTGGTGGCGTACAAACGCAGGGTGGGAATTCAGTTTGACAAGAAAGAAGAAGAAACTATATTTCCTGCTTCTTCAGTTTAAAGGAACTGCTCTCACACACACACACACACACACACACACACACACACACACACACACACACACACACACACCACACACACACACACACACCACACACACACACGCCTTTGGGTTTGTGGAGGAAGCTGGAGAACCCAGAGAAAACCCTGCAGACACCAGGAGAACCTCCTCCTCACAGAAAGGCTGCACTAACAGTGTTGACCACTGCAACACCATGCTGCCCCAAACAATGAGAACCATTTAACACTGAGTGGATTTGAAGAACGACTCATCTCCACTGATTGAACATGTTATTGATCATGTCTGGACTCACAGAGCCTTCCTGCAGTTCCTCACAGCTGGGATCAGTCTCTGTCGACCCTGGTCTGTTGTGTTGAACTTCTTCAGGTCCAACTCATCCAGAACCTCCTCTGACATCTGCAGCATGTAGGCCAGAGCTGAGCAGTGGATCTCAGAGAGTTTCTCCTCTGATTTGTTCTCTGACGTCAGGAACTCTTTCATCTGCTGATGAACTGAGTGGTCGTTCATCTCAGTCAGACAGTGGAAGATGTTGATGCTTCTGTCAGGAGAAAGGTTATAACTCTCCATCTCCTTCAGGTTGTTGATGACTCTCTGGATGATCTCTGGATTGTTCTCTGTCCGACCCAGCAACCATCCTAAGACTCTGGATGATCTTTGGATTGTTCCCTGTCCGACCCAGCAGGACTCCTAAGACTCTCTGGTTGGACACCAGACTGAGGCCATGAAGGAAGCGAACAAACAGGTCCAGATGACCATTTGTACTGGTGAGGGATTTCTCCATGGTTCTCTTCAGGAGGTCATCCAGGGAGAAGGTACTGTCTGTGTTCCCATATGTTCCCAAGAAGTTGTTGAGTTCTTCTGTGTTCCTCTCGGTGTAACAGTGGAACATGTAGACTGCAGCCAGAAACTCCTGAACGCTCAGATGAACAAAGCAGTAGACTGATTTCTGGAAGATCACACACTCTCTTCTGAAGATCTCAGTACAAACTCCTGAGTACACCGAGGCCTCTGTGACATTAAGACCACACTGCTCCAGGTCTTCTTGGTAGAACATGATGTTTCCTTCCTCCAGATGTTTAAGTGCCAGCCTCCCCAGCTTCAGGAGAACGTCCCTGTCAGCCTCCGTCAGCTGCTGTGGAGTCGTCTCATGTCCCTCACTGTACTTGTTGTTCTTCCTCTTTGTCTGAACCAGCAGGAAGTGTGAGTACAGGTCCGTCAGGGTCTTGGGCAGCTCTCCTCTCTGGTCTGTGGTCAACATGTGCTCCAGAACTGTAGCACTGATCCAGCAGAAGACTGGGATTTGACACATGATGTGGAGGCTCCTGGACGTCTTGATGTGTGAGATGATTCTGCTGCACAGCTCTTCATCACTGAATCTCCTCCTGAAGTACTCCTCCTTCTGGGCGTCAGTGAAGCCTCGTACTTCTGTGACCCTGTCAACACATGCAGGAGGGATCTGATTGGCCGCCGCAGGTCTGGAGGTTATCCAGACGAGAGCCGAGGGAAGCAGATTCCCCCGGATGAGGTTTGTCAGCAGCACGTTGACTGATGACCTCTGTGTGACATCAGACACAAGCTCCCTGTGGTTGAAGTCCAGAGAAGGTCTGCTTTCATCCAGGCCGTCAAAGATGAACAAAGGTTTACAGACAGCGAGCGTCTCTGCCGTGAGCTTCTGTAACGCTGGATGGAAAACACGGAGCAGCGTGAGAAGACTGTGCTGCTGGTCCTTCACCAGGTTCAGCTCCCTGAACAAAAGCACAGTCAGCAGACCCACATCTTGGTTTTCTAAACCCTCGGCCCAGTCCAGAGTGAACTTCTGCACCGAGAAGGTTTTTCCAACGCCAGCGACGCCGTTGGTCAGGACGACTCTGATGCTGCTCTGCTGGTCAGTTGAGGCTTTAAAGATGTCGTGGCACTTGATGGGAGTGTCGTGGAGGCTCTTCATCTTGGAAGCCGTCTCAAGCTGCCTCACCTCATGTTGAGTATTAACCTCTTCACTCTGTCCCTCTGTGATGTAGAGCTCAGTGTAGATCCTGTTGAGGAGGGTTCTACTTCCTGTTTCATCAGTTCCTTCAGTCACATGTTCACATCTCCTCCTCACACTGAGCTTATGTTCATCTAAAACCTCCTGCAGACCACGATCTGCTGAAAGACAAGAAACAATGTCAGAGACAGAGAATCTGAGAATCTGCTGATTGTTTTCATCAGATACAGAAAAACTACAGAAAATAAAAGCTTTTTAACTTTGTGCTTTTATAACGATGTTAAATGTTGATGCTGTATGAAGGAACAAAATAAAACCACATGTGCTGTTGTCAGAAGTGAAGACTCAGCAGACACATGTACAGTGCTCTGACCGGCTGTCTGAGCTCCAGCTCCTGTTCGGGATCTTTGTCCACACTGGGGACAGGAGAGTCTCCTGAAGAACCAGACTGGTCCCAGTATGAGGTGATGCACTGTCTGCAGAACCAGTGTCCACAGCTGGTGGAGACTGGATCCTTCAGACGTCCTGACACGAAGCACAGCAGGACGACTGCTCCTCCTCAGAAACATGACTCCTTCTCCTCTCTCTGTGAAGACATTTCCTGATAACTCACATGTCACAGTCACAGGTTGTCATTACTTCTGTCAAGGAGGTTTTGTTTTCACCCAGTATGTTTGTGTGTTGGTTGGTTCGTTAGTGGGATTATAAAAAACGACAGATTACCAGTAAACTTGGTGGAAGGTTGTGGTCTGTGAACCAGATCGGGGGGGTCCTCTTTCACAGACATGTTCAGAGGACTGATGTTTACCAGTGTGTGGAATTTGGTGCAGATCCAAATCAAAATGAGTCTCTAGTGAATCTCAAAGTGGTTTCATAAGGAGCGTGTTGGTTCTGGTGGAGGTCTGAGCTCTTTGAGTGATTCTGAGAGATTAGTCACCAACTTCAATGAAGCTGTGTCCTAATGCAGGGGCCACACTAGAGGAAACTAAATCCTCTTCAGAGCAGGTCACAGTAGAAACAGTCTCTTACTCTGTGTGTGAGGGTCCAGGTTCATTACTGAAGTCTAGAGGAAGTCCTTTGGACCGGTCACTCTTCAGAGACACACAGCTGGACCTGGAGACTCTGCTCTCAGTCTGTGGTCCTGACCTCTGCAAACACAAACATGTTTTTATTCAGAACACATCATTCACTGGTTCATTCTCTGAGGATTCAGTTTGGAGCTTCACATGTTTGGAGCAGGTCTCTTACTTTGTGTGTGAGGGTCCAACTTGCTCTGAAATGTCCTCGTCCATGTTACACCGGGCCGGCTGCGGCTCAGTTGTGGTTCAGGCCACGCTGCTCTTCTAGATGTTCCAGGTCTGGTCTGTTTCCTTCTCGTTCTGCGCTCAGTTTACAGCAGAACACAGTGAAATGATCTTTCTCACCAGTTTCAATGTTTATCTGTTGAAAACGTCACAAACACAAATATTTGCA
>NC_047155.1:860334-882834 GCF_009819705.1 Hippoglossus hippoglossus
TTCTGTATCTGATGAAAACAATCAGCAGATTCTCAGATTCTCTGTCTCTGACATTGTTTCTTGTCTTTCAGCAGATCGTGGTCTGCAGGAGGTTTTAGATGAACATAAGCTCAGTGTGAGGAGGAGATGTGAACATGTGACTGAAGGAACTGATGAAACAGGAAGTAGAACCCTCCTCAACAAGATCTACACTGAGCTCTACATCACAGAGGGACAGAGTGAAGAGGTTAATACTCAACATGAGGTGAGGCCACCCCCTCCCAGTTCTGCCTCTGAAAGCCCTCACTTCCTAAATGGACTCCCAGAACTTTTAATCCATCCCTTCCCCACCGGAGACTTCCAGGAAGACCAGGCTCAGTCCCCGGGCTCCACTGACCCATTAAAAACCCCTCACTCTTCTCCCAGTTGACTCTGGCTGAAGAGGCTCTCCCATAAAAGACTGGACTTTCCTGAAGTTGCTGGACATCATGCTGGTCATGGATAAAAACATTAACGTCATCAGCATAAGCTGAGACGACCACAGGAGGGTTGTGAGCCAGCCCCGGCAGAGAGAGACCCCTCAGCCTGCTCCTCAACCTGCACAGAAGAGGCTCGATGGCGATGCTGTAGAGTTGTCCTGAGATGGGGCAGCCCTGCCTGATGCCTCTCGTGACGGGCACAGGACAGCTCAGCCCTCCCCCACCTTCACCACACAGCTAGCCCCACTATACAGCAGCTTGACCCAGGACAGGAACCCCCCCCGAACACCAAAAGCCTGCAAGGTTGAAAATAAAAAATCGTGATCCACACGGTCAAAGGCTTTTCTTGATCAATTGAAATAATACCCACATTTACATTATATAATTTACACACATCACACACATCTCTTATTAAAAACAGATTGTCCAGCATGGATCTGTCAGGCACACAGTAACATTGATCTGGGTTGATCAGCTGTTCGATGCAGGTCTTCAGTCTGTTGGATAAAACCTTGGAGAGGATCTTATAGTCTGTGCATAAAAGGGCCACTGGTCTCCAGTTCTTTAAAAGGCTAAGATCTCCCTTCTTAGGCAGCAGAGAGAGAACTGCGCGTCTACAGGAAGTAGGAAGTGTCCCTTTTTAAAACACTCCTTAAAAATGTCTAAATGTCTCCTCCCAAAACACCCCAGAAATGTTTTAAAAAATCTGAAGGTAATCCATCTACTCCAGGGGCCTTTCCGGACGCCATCTGCGACACAGGTCAGCTCCTCTAAGGTGATGTCAGAGTTTAGTGTATCCTGTTCTTCAGGACTCAGCTGAGGAAGTCCTTCTAGCAGCTCTGCAGCAGAGTCCACATCACAGTGAACCGCTCTGAACAGCTCTGAGTAGAACTCTACTGCATGCTTCCTCATCCTAGCCGGTTCTGTGGTCACTTCTCCGTCTGGGAGCCGCAGAGACACCATCTGTTTCCTCCGGGCCACCGACTTCTCTAAGTTAAAGAAGAAGGTGGTCGGAGCGTCCATATCATGTAGTTTAGTGAAGCGGGCTCTGACCAAGGCTCCTTTGGCTCTTTCATGTAAAAAGGAGTTTAAATCCTGTCTCTTGGTTTTGAGTTGTTCTGCATCCTGCCCGTTGCTGTGTGTGGCTGGGACAGCTTCCAGGTTTCTGATCTCCTCCTCTAGCTTCTGAATGGCTCTTTTTATTTTGACGGTGGAGTTGGCTGCGTACTGCTGACAGAACACTCGGATTTGGGCCTTTCCTACTTCCCACCACTGGGTAAGGGAGGAAAACTCGTCTTTCTTATTTTTCCAAAAAGCCCAAAACAGTTTAAAATTCTCACAGAAAGTAAAATCATGCAATAATTTAACGTTAAAATGCCAAAAAGACTTTGATTTTACTGTTGAGGATAAAATAAACTCCATTAAAACCAGATGGTGATCAGTAAAAACCAACAGGGAGGATCTGACAGTTAAAAACCTGATTAGTAAAAGCGGCAGAAAGATAAAACCTGTCTAACCTGGCTTCACTGATCCTTCCATCTAGAACTTTGACCCAGGTGTACTGCCGGGCTGAAGATGCTTTAACCTCCACACATCCACCAGATCTACTTTTGTTACGATCTCAGATAAAAGCAGAGATGACTGAACATGTGGCTCCACCCCCGTCCTGTCTAACTTAAAATCTGTGCAGCAGTTCCAGTCTCCACCCAACACAATACATTCCTCCTGGTCTATGCCATTAGTGTTTCGTTAAAATTTTAAAAACTCTTTCCCGCTCAGAGCCTTGATTGGGTGCATCAATATTAATAAAACTGAATTTAAAATCTTGTACTTCAGCTTTTACAATCAGGATTCTGCCTTGAATTATTTCTGAGTGAGAGATTATATTTACGTTTGCTATTGTAGAAAAGAGAATGGCAACTCCTGCACTTATATTTGTCCCATGGCTGAGGACATGCTGTCCACCCCACCATAAGCCCCAATCAATCTCATTGAGACTGTCAGTATGTGTTTCTTGGAGAAACATAACATCAAGTCTCTTCTGCTTAATTGTTTCCGCTAACACAGCTCTCTTCTTTGCATCTCTGCCCCCGTTCATATTTAATGATGCTACCCTTAGACCCTGCATGGGAAGATAGAAGAGAGAACAGCAAACAACAACAGTGAAACACCCAGTGATTTAAGAACATCTTTATTTTGACGCTTTCATCTTTTTTAACATTTTTGTGTTTGGTACCTTTAACCCTTTCCTTACCCCGGTGACTAATTTCTTTAGGCGGTAACGTTTCTTTTCATCTAATAGATTCAGCCCCACCACCTTTTGTAATGTGGTAACTGACTGAATGAACTTTCCAATATCTGGGAAAAAATCTCTCACATTCACTGTTTTCCCAAATGTATCATCTAGGAAAATATTAATCTCCTCCAGAGAATACAAATCAATGCTCTGAGAAGCGCTTCCTACAACTGACCCAGTTTCACAGTCAGAGTCCACGTCCATGTCAGCATCCTCAACGTCACCATGACAACCATCCCTAACCACAGAGCCACGGCCACCGGGCCGCTACCACCCGCATCCCGACTACAGAGCCACGGCCACCGGGCCGCTAATACCCACATCCCCAACCACAGAGCAACCGGCCACCGGGCCGCTACCACCCGCATCCCCAACCACAGAGCCACCGGCCACCGGGCCGCTACCACCCGCATCCCCAACCACAGAGCCACCGGCCACCGGGCCGCTACCACCCACATCCCCGACCACAGAGCCACCAGCCACCGGGCCTCTACCACCACATCCCCAACCACAGAGCCACCGGCCACCGGGCCGCTAACACCACATCCCCAACCACAGAGCCACCGGCCACCGGGCCTCTAATACCCACATCCCTAACCACAGAGCCACCGGCCACCGGGCCGCTAATACCCACATCCCTGACCACCGAGCCACCGGCCACCGGGCCGCTAACACCCGCATCCCCAACCACCGAGCTACCGGCACCGGGCCGCTAACACCCATCCCCAACCACCGAGCCACCGGCCACCGGGCCGCTACCACCCGCATCCCCAACCACAGAGCCACCGGCCACCGGGCCGCTACCACCCGCATCCCCAACCACAGAGCCACCGGCCACCGGGCCTCTAACACCCGCATCCCCGACCACAGAGCCACCGGCACCGGGCCGCTACCACCCGCATCCCCGACCACAGAGCCACCGGGCACCGGGCCGCTACCACGCATCCCCGACCACAGAGCCACCGGGCACCGGGCCTCTACACCCGCATCCCCAACCACAGAGCCACCGGGCACCGGGCCTACACCCGCATCCCCGACCACAGAGCCACCGGCCACCGGGCCTCTAACACCCGCATCCCCGACCACAGAGCCACCGGGCACCGGGCCGCTACCACCCGCATCCCCGACCACAGAACCACCGGGCACCGGGCCTCTAACACCCGCATCCCCGACCACAGAGCCACCGGCCACCGGGCCGCTACCACCCGCATCCCCAACCACAGAGCCACCGGCCACCGGGCCTCTACCACCCGCATCCCCAACCACAGAGCCACCGGCCACCGGGCCTCTAACACCCGCATCCCCGACCACAGAGCCACCGGGCACCGGGCCGCTACCACCCGCATCCCCGACCACAGAGCCACCGGGCACCGGGCCGCTACCACCCGCATCCCCGACCACAGAGCCACCGGGCACCGGGCCTCTAACACCCGCATCCCCGACCACAGAGCCACCGGGCACCGGGCCTCTAACACCCGCATCCCCGACCACAGAGCCACCGGCCACCGGGCCTCTAACACCCGCATCCCCGACCACAGAGCCACCGGGCACCGGGCCGCTACCACCCGCATCCCCGACCACAGAGCCACCGGCACCGGGCCTCTAACACCCGCATCCCCGACCACAGAGCCACCGGGCACCGGGCCGCTACCACCCACATCCCCGACCACAGAGCCACCGGGCACCGGGCCGCTACCACCCGCATCCCCGACCACAGAGCCACCGGGCACCGGGCCTCTAACACCCGCATCCCCGACCACAGAGCCACCGGGCACCGGGCCGCTACCACCCACATCCCCGACCACAGAGCCACCGGGCACCGGGCCGCTACCACCCGCATCCCGACCACAGAGCCACCGGGCACCGGGCCTCTAACACCCGCATCCCCGACCACAGAGCCACCGGGCACCGGGCCGCTACCACCCGCATCCCCGACCACAGAGCCACCGGGCACCGGGCCGCTACCACCCGCATCCCCGACCACAGAGCCACCGGGCACCGGGCCGCTACCACCCGCATCCCCGACCACAGAGCCACCGGGCACCGGGCCGCTACCACCCGCATCCCCGACCACAGAACCACCGGGCCGCTACCACCTGCATCCCCGACCTAAATTATAGCAACTAAACTTGATTCTATTTCTCTTTCTACTTCTTATCAAAT
Source organism: Hippoglossus hippoglossus (assembly GCF_009819705.1). Taxonomy (NCBI): domain Eukaryota; kingdom Metazoa; phylum Chordata; class Actinopteri; order Pleuronectiformes; family Pleuronectidae; genus Hippoglossus; species Hippoglossus hippoglossus. The sequence goes on from NC_047155.1 coordinate 865,252, forward strand.
GTCTTTTAAATAAAATGTTATAGTATATAGTATTATTTATTTTAATTCCATTTAAAAAAATTCTCAGGTTGAAATGCACCAAACTGCATAAGATATTTAAATAACCTATATTTTAACTTTATATTTTCATGTGTTGAATGTTTTTTTGTCTATCTGAGAAATGACTCCACTTCGTTTTACAAAGATCATAAAACGTTTATTACATTTCTTTAAATGCAGAATATGTCATGCTTCTATTTTGACACCAAAACAAACCGAAGAGCGACTTTACAAAAAACGATCGTCGTCACGGTTGTGACGTCATCGATCGCATCACAGCACGCCACGAGTTCCGATGAGACAGGAAGTCTATTCACCACGAGGGCCGCTGATATAAAAACATCTTCTGTAACGGCGTATTGTACAAAACGGGTATATTCATGTGCGGTGATGAACATTCACGACACTTTCTGTGTTACACATTTATACGTTTTTCCAAAAGCTTCTTTTCGTCCTCACGGCTCCAAACTCTGAGTCCTTTTCACTTTACACCGAACATGTTCACGTCAGAGATCAACAAACGTTAAGACACACAACTTTCGGACCAATGACTCGGCTGCGTAGGACAACGTGTTAGGGCCAAAAACAATCTGAGAAACTTCAAGAGTGACGTCGTACTACCAAGAGAATAAAGAAGTCGGAAATTCAATCAAATTTAAGTCGTAATATCACAAGAATAAAGTCGTAGTGACACGGAAATAATTTCACAAGAAATAAAGCGGTAATATCACAATGACGTTGGAATATCGCGAGGATAAATTCAGACTTTCTTCTCAATCACGACTTTATTCTCACAATATTACGACTTAAAATGCCGCTGACGTTACGTCGTAGCTACGAACATGAGAACGACAGAAGAGATGGAGAGTGAAGTGCAGCTGTGGTAAAACAACAGAGTAAATAAAACCATCGTGTTCAAGTTTCGTTACCAGTGGTGGAAATAACTGATCCTTAACAAACATAAAAATACTTGTTTAAAACTTTCCTTAAGTGAAAGCAACATGAAAATGAAGTAAAATATAAGTTCTGAGCTGTCAAACGTGCCAAAATCTGAATCTTGTAAAGTCTTGATTGTTTAAAGTTGATCCTGAAAACAATTCTGTATTTTTTTAAGTGTAGTGAGAAGATTATTATAATTTCTAATCAACTTCTTTAAAAAGTCTTTTTCTTTTACTTTTGAGAAAAACTTCAACAAATCAAAGAAGGAAATGACGTCATGTTTTAGAAGATTACGTTTTCTAAAATAACAGATCTGCAAATAAAACAAACATCTGTTGAATAAAGTAAATGTAGTGGAAGGTTAAAGAAGTTCAAATGAGGTGCAACAGCGCCCCCTTGCTGTAACAACCCAGTAACTGCAGTTATAACATCACAGTGAGTTTAGTGTTTGTTTCCATATATTTTCATTGCTGTTTAATCTTCAGCAGATTTACAGACAAACTGCTGAAGTGATCTGTGAGTGTTCTGCTTGAGTGGGTGAGGATCCGAGGAAGAAGACTTTCTGCAGCGGATCTGATGAACAGACAGATTTCTCCAACATGGCGGTTCACAGCGTTCAGGCCCAAAACTAAAACTTCTTTAGTGAAGACTCAGATTCTTCCTGTGAATCCTAAAATATACAAAAAAAATCAAGTTTTGAAATAGTTTGTTTTTTTATTTTTTATCAATGAAATAATTAACAGACTAATTGATAAAATCATCTTCAGATGAATAAACCTGCCTTCTCCTTTCTACCTGCAGATGTTCAACCACACTTGAGTTTATATTTTAGAACCACACCTACATGTGTTTCGTACATTTTGAATATTTCTTCTCAACCTTTACACATTCAGCTGCTTGTGTGGAGTCCTCGACTCCTGGTGTCAGTGAACGCAGCGTTTCCTGCTGTTGAGAACCAGGTTTAGATTGAAAGAACCTCTCCACTACACACGTCCTCATCATCCTCTCACAACAAACAAACTTGTTCGGTTAAAAGAACTGCACAACACTTACGTTTCCAACATTTCACATCAACAACAATCGTCTCCATGTTTTATTTTTTAAATCTTTAGTGTCAAATTTTTCATTCAATAACATCTTGGTGGAAAAACTTTGTTTAAGTCAGTTGTATTTAAAAATAGTATCTTGGTACTAAATGCTGATGTTAAAAAAATAAAGTGAACACAAGAGTTAGAATTAGTGTTAAAGACTTAAACAGGTGAATTAAAGTAAATGACCACATGTCGTTGGTATGTTTGTGTGAATTCATCTCCTCAAAGACACTTTGTGGTTTTATTCAAACTAAAACCGCCTGAGGACGATGTTTGCTTTAAGAGACGGGACTAAACTTTAAAGCTGAGGCAGCAGATGAGAAGAAAAACAAAGAATGGGTCAAAAATGAGGAATCGATGTTTTAAAACTGAATAAAAGTCGAGCTACGATATAAAACCCGAGCAGGTGATGTCATCCCACCTCGTACCAGTAGATTACAAACAGAAACATCCTACAGCATATTGAAAAGGAAGCATACATTTTAATATAAAACTTGTTCTTTTCTTTTCCTGCATGCAACAGACACTCGCACTGTAAAAGTGGAATGGTTGAACTGATAAAAACACTGTGAAAAGTAAACAGTCACAGGGACGGGTCAGGAAATGTTCGTCTGTCTCTACTGGAGCTTTTAACACAGAATAAAAATACAAACACCTGACGACAGTTTGAACCTGCGAGTTCACAGTACAATCACTTTGTAGAAAACCTCTTAGTCCCACGTGTGTCGGATATAAAGAAACAACCTGGTAAATTCAGCTCCATGATAAAACACAAATAAAGTTAACAAGCATAAAACCGACCCCTCAGTGTTAGTGTGTCACCACCGACACACGGGCTGACGAGGCGGCGTCCGAGGGAGGAGACGTAAAGTGATCCAAGAGTGAAGAGATGTAGTGTCAGTCGCTGTGTTTAGTTCATAAGACACTGAATAAAACAAGAAAATGCATCTTTTTAAAAACATGGAAGTCTGTAGTCGCCCGGCGAGTGTGTGTGTGTGTGTGTGTGTGTGTGTGTGTGTGTTCATGTACTGTGATAAAATCAATTAGTGTCGGTGACGATCACAATCACCATGTGCTCCTCGTCCAGATTACCCACAGTCCTCTTGGCAGCCTGCAGGTACTGCTGAGAGAACTCTCCGGGGGGGAAGGCGTACAGCATCGCCCCGGGACCGCCCTCCTTCGCAGCCGGGAGGCTCACGACTCCGGCCGCCTCCTTGTTCCGCAGGTAGGTCACCAGGTGGCGGAGCAAGCGCACCTGCAGTCCCGGCTCAGGGGCCGGGGCCTGGCGGTCGACGGGGCCCTGGAGGGCCAGCAGGATGGCGAACCCGTCGGGACGTCCCAGTTTGATGCGGCGCGACACCTCGTCCAGCCGGGTCTGGTCCATGCGGAGCCGCTGGGCAATCTTCAGCTGGCTGGGCTGGTTCTGGCTCTGCTGCTTCAGGGTCTCCTTCATCACCGCGGTGAAGAATGCCGGCCCGCCCTCCAGCAGGTACAGCTCTGTGGGGAAGCTGCTGTTCTTCAGAGCGAAGAAGCCGTGCCACGTTTTGGAGAGAGAGGCGTGGGCGAACTCGGACAGCGTGCTCGGAGAGGAGGAGGTGTGCGTGTCTGTGTGGGTGGCGGGAGAGCTGGCAGCGATGACCTCGCTGTTTCGATGGTGATGGTTGTTGAGCTGCACGCTGGACGACCTCTTGCTGTGGTGGCGACTGGGCGGTGGCTCTTCTTCGTTTATGGCAGCCTGGCGGCCTCCTGCACCGCTGTCGGGGGAGTGGTCTCTCGGCTCGGTGGTGGAGTCGGGGGCTCGGACCCTCGCTCGGTCTGGACTCGCGTCTGGAGAGACGACGCCTCCTGGACCTCGAACCCTCGATCGTCCCCTCTCCTTCTCCTTCTCTTTCTCCTTCTCCCCCGCCTGCCGATCAGTGGACAGACTCCTGCTCCGACTCCTCCTCCGATTCCTCCTCTCCTCCCTCTCCTTCAGCCATCGCTCCCTGCTCCTGCTGCGGCTCCTCGCTCCTCTCCCGCTCCTCCCAAATGCTTCCACGCCTCCCGCTCTCCGCTCCAGGCTGCGGGTCGGGCTGGTGGGGTAGTCTCTCTCCAGCACCGGCCTGTCTCTCTCCCTCTGGGACGGGGCGCTGTGGGAGGGAGGTGACGGGCGGTCCCTGGTTCCCCTCAGCTCTCGCTCCAGGCTGCGGTGGCGGCTGAAGGCCTCGCCGAGGAGGTCGTAGCTGGAGGGCAGCACCACAGGGGGCTGATAACCAGGGGGAAACGGCCGAGAGGGGCTTTCCTCAACTTTAGCAAAGTCCACCCTCAGACGCCGCTCGGGGCCGCCCAAAGGAAAACCCCTCATCTGGGAGCAGGCGGCCTGAGCAGCGTCCAGACTTTCATACTGGATGTAAGCAAAACTGTCCCCTTTGACATAGTCGATATTCCTGATGCTTCCAAACCGATCAAACTCCCGAACAAGAGCCGCGAGGGAGTTTCCAGGACCGATGCCGCCCACCCACAGTCGAGTGGTGGGGTTAGCTTTGCCATAACCAATCTTAATGGGGTTTCCACCAATCATCCGGCCCTGCATGGCCACTTTGGCTCGATGGGCCATGTCCAGGTTCTGAAACTTGACAAAAGCATAAGCTCCACCCTGTCCACGAGCCGGACGTTTGATCACCACGTCCTCAATGACACCGTACTTCTCGAACCCCCTCCTGAGCTCCACCTCTGTAACGTTACCGTCCAGGTTTCCGATGAACAGGTTGCTGGTCGCCCTCTGGTCGTCCTCGGGTTTCAGATCCTCCACCACGGGCATGGGGAGGCCGTAGGGTCGACCCCTCTCATCCAACATACCGTAGTAGTCCAGCAGCCTGTCCCGGTCCCTGCCCAGACCCAGGGTCTCCAGGGCGTAGTGTCTGGCTCTCAGGTCCCTGATGCTGACCGCGGGGCCCGGCGGGGACAGGGACCGCTGTCTGTACGGTGGGTGCAGCGGTAAATAACCGACGTCCGGCGGCGTCACACTCCGCCTCCTGACGTACATGGGCTCGATCTTCAGCTGCCGGTCCCCCAGCACCAGCCTGGAGGACTTGGCGTGCCGGGCCTCCTTGGCGTCCTCCGGCTGCCGGAAATTGACGTATGCGATCCGGCCCAGCTCCGGCGTGTGCGACAGCTTCACGCTGACGTCCCCGAACTTTTTGAACTCGTGGAACAGCGCGTCCTCCACGTCCTCGTCCGACACCTGCGAGCCCAGGTTGCTGATGAGCAGCGTCTTGTACTCCAGGGTCCCCGGCCTGGCTGCGGGCAGCTCGGCCGCCGTGGTGCGGAGCGGCGGGCGGCCGAGGAGGCTGAGCTCGTGTCGGTGGTGGAGCTCCAGAGCGGCCGCCCGCTCCTCCCTGACCCGCGGCTTCTCTCGCTCCCTGCTCCGGCTGCGGCGGTGGTATCCCCGGCTCTCCGCCAGCAGCAGAGCCAGCGGCGGCGGCGGCAGCTCCTCTCTCCGGGCGCTCTCTCGCTCCCTCTCCCGGGTCCGTTTGGCTGCGGCCCTGGACGGACTCGCCTCCCTCCCGGCCTGCCGCTTCATTTTCACTGGGGGATGGAGCTCCAACTTTCCGGGGGCTGCAGCGGGGACCGGCCCGGGCAGCGGGCTTCAGGGCTGTGGGGGCGATAGGGCGGCGGACACCGGCTCCGGTAGCGACTCGCTCCGGCTGCAGACTCCGAGAATCAGCGTGCGTGTGAATAAAAACAGAAAAAACTGGTTTAAAAACATGTCGCTTCACGGACCCGCGCCGCCGCCGCCATCTTGGACAATAGGAATGTGCGCTCTCCTCCTGGAGGGCGGGGCCACTGGGGGCGTCACTACTGACGGCCTCGTGACGCGTCACGCTTTGTTTCAACTTAAATTATTTATTTTTTAAATGTTGAAATAAATCTCATCAAATTATATTAAAACAATATTAAGTGTAATTTATTTGTTATTTTGAATCTTATTATAAATGTTTTCTATTCATACATGTAAATGGAGACGTGAACCACTGACGTCTGCATTGAGATGTAACTTAAGTTCAGAGATCCTTCTTTAAGAACAAGCAGCAAAACCTCTTTTTAAAAATACGAGTAAAACACCAAACTTCAAATGTAAAATTGAAGTATTAAAACGTATTGATATTGAATAAGTATTACTCCTGCACTAAGCAACTTTTGAATTTAGCATCTGTCTGAGATGGAGCAAATTCTAACTGTTAATAACTGCAGAATAATTTATTTTGGATGATTCTTGTTGTTCTGGGTTTGTTCCTCGTGGTTGATGCACTTATTGTAACTCGCTTTGGATAAAAGCGTCAGCTAAATGAAATGTAATGTAATGTAATGCTGATAGTTTTTGTAGTGTAGTAATATTATAACATTTCCCTCTGAAATGTTGTGTAGAAGACGTATAACTAGAATCAAATTAAATTTGAAACGTGCAATGGGTCAAATGATGAGATGGAGGTCAAAGTTTAACTTCACTCTGTATGTTTTTGTTACTCTCATAATTATTATGTCATACTCTGCATTGTTTGGAATTCTTTGGCCCAACTTGTTCTTAAAAAATTCAGGTAATAACAATAATCATGTCATATCACATGTTTTTATTCTAATATCTGAGTGTACATAATGTATTTTGTATATAAATATATTAATTATCTTATACCGGTGATTTCACCATTTAAATAATTTTCTTTCAGATGCAAGTTAAACTTTCTACAATAGTGAAACTCAATAAATCACATTTAATTTTAAATCGACTTTTATGAAAAACTGACGTGTTGAAGGAAATAAAACCATCTTGGAGTTTTTCATATTTTAATGAAAAAGTAGAATAGTACAGTTGTAACAAATGACTGCACCTTAGTTTGAAAGGTCACAGTGAAACAACAGCATATTTTAAGTTTTCATTTCCCATAACAAGTTTTTTTTTTTTTTTTAAGAGTACACGTTAACATCACACAATAAAAATAATGATCCCTCCTGACAGACTCAGCAGTCCGGGGCTGACGGAGACGTAAAGTCTCACGTGACAGAAACACGTGATTGTTTTTAACTTGTTCAGAAACATGGGTATTTTAACTGAGCTGAACTTGAGATAAACAGCAGGTGATGGTGAGTGACAGCAAATTCACCCACTGATTCATTTTCACGTATTTATTTTGAATTTCCACGTTCCCATGATCCAATGCCTGACTGGATTAAAGCTGAGAAGTTCAGCATGTCATCAGTTTCAATGTTCACCACATTTAAACTGCTGCAGCACAGAAACAGAGCAAAATAGAAAGAAAAAAATCCCCCAAAACGAAGCAGAAAAACCATCACAGATCAGAAATGAAAGATTCTTTAAAAAAGTCCTAAATAAATATCTTTCCTAAATATTTTTACTGACAGAGGAAGGACTGCTGAACCTTCCTGAGTCAAAGATTAAGTAAATGTTCCTCAACAGAAGTCAACCATGATCCATATCATCAGTGAGGTCAGATTCAGATGTTCAGGTAGATTAGTTCAACCGTTTTGTTTCAAACTTTAATCTTCTCCTAAGACAATCAAAGATATTATGACAGATTCCACTCTCACTGCTGTTCGCCACCGGTTACTTCATTCAAACATGAACTGCAGATAATCTCCTGTAATTATCTGGAGGGGCTGTATGTGACTATGCACATGTCCAAGTCAGAGTTTTTCCTGTCAGCCCCCAAGTGACAAACTCCAGATAAAGTCCAGATGAACCACGACTTCCCGTTGTGATCGAGTCTGACCCGGACAATTTCCTGCTGCTGCTTCACATGAGAAACACAAACTACGCAAAATGTCCAGATCACATTGTCAGGACATTTTCCAGAGTTCATGTCTGAAACGGCTTCATTTGAATTTTTTTTACCTGTTTTAATAATTGTACGTTTGTTTGACTTGACTCTGCGTTGAATTACGGCTGACTCTGTTGACGAACCAAAACAGAAAGACAGCAGCAGAGACGATAGATGCTAAAGTCTTGACTCGTCAGTGGTCACGAGCCTTTAAAACAGTGTGTAGGATTTAGTGGCACCTTGTGGTGAAAAGGCATATTACACTTTCTTTCCGAGCATGTAGGAGAGCGTGCGGGCGGATGAAAGGCGTGGTTTGTCCATTCTGGGCTTCTGTAGAAACATGAGCTCATTGTGAGGTAACACAGCTTCTTAGTTAAAGGTCATTATAAACTCAACAACATGAAGATTTCATCTCTACCAGTAGATCCTTCTAAATCCTACACACTTAAAGCAAACCTTTGACACTGTGGGAAGTAGCCTTCGCTCGTTCACCTTCATTTTCACACTACGTTTGTACAGGTTAAATAAATGTGGTATAAACTGGCAGTTAGTGAGATTTACAGGTAGATTTTGTTGCCTGTAGGCAGATCTCAGCAAATATTTCCCCATAATGTCAAACTATTTCTGAGAGTGTCAGGTCTCCTGGATGAGAACATCATGGAAATTAAAGTTAAGTTGAGCAGATTAACAGGAAACTTAACAAATTCCTCAAAAACATGACGACTCTCCAGAAGCATCTTGCCGGCGAGGCTTGGCCGAGGCAGCAGACGAGGGGTTATTCAATGAGCGAGCTGTAGATTTAAAGACCTGGATCGAGTGTGAAGTCCTGGGCAACAACTGAGCTCTGCTGTGGAGCCTTTGAGCATTTCCCCTCCGACTTGATGATTCTGACACTGATGGAGAATAAAACTAAACGACCCTCATGTCTCCACTTCCTGTGAAAAGCTTTAAATATGTCACAACACCCGATCCTCTAGTTTCCCCTTTAAATTGACTTCCTCAACCATGAAAACCTCTCGCCCCTCATTTAAAAGTACACTGTAGTGTAGTATACAGTGTGTGTTTGTGTGTGTGTACACTACCATCTACACTTCTGTGTACAATTACCAGGTGAGTGAATCCCTGTAAATAAAAAATAAAAAAAGAAGACTGAGACAGACAGAGCTCTCTGCTCCCGGTCCCGGTCCTCAGCAGTCTGGTCCAAATCAAGTCCAAAGTTGTGTGTTTGTTTGTGTTTGGTTTTTATTGTGTTACAGTTCTGTCCGTGCCTTGGCGGCTGCTGGGGCGTACTTGGGCATGAGCTCTGTGATTTTGCGGATGAAGTCGGACTTTTCAGCGCAGCCTTTACAGGACTCGCCCCACTCCTCCAGGATCTTCTTCAGATCCTTCACCTTGAGCTTCTTCAGATCCACTGTGGTGAGGTCCAGCTGTTTGTCTGCGAGAAAAGACACAACATCATCACACGGACACTGTTGAGAAGATTCCTGGATTATCTCTATAGTCGAAATGTTGGACTCAATCTTTTCCTGAATTAAAATAGAAATATGATAAGTTAAGTCAGTAAAACTCAACTGTTGCTATGGTTGCACCTGGCGTCCACATCACTCCAGGGTTCCAGCGACTGAATCAGAGACTTGTGTAAACTGGTCTCGTTTTAGTTTGAAACAGACTTTTGTAAACGATGACGCAGACTTATCTTCCCTATTGGCTGTTATCAGTCACATGACTCGACTACCAGCAGTGAATGCAAAGCGCTGCTATCACTTCAGCTGCTTTCAGACTTTACAGGACCGTGCACATCCTCTGTATTTTCTCTGGAGGAGGATCATGCATGAACGCAAATGTCCGAGTGAGACGCTCTGCAGATTCTATGCACTTTCTCCTTCTGACCTCCTGGTGTAATGTCAGGAGATGTAAACATGATCACATGACCTCTGCAGCAGAGGTAACACGTCACTTCCCGTCTCTGTCTGCTGCACCCGGCTGCTCCACCTCTCACCTGAACCATGAGGAGGATCTGATGCTGTTGTGAACGAGCACACTAACTCTGCAGCCAAGCATCCAGGTTTTACCCGGAGATCTTGTCTGAGAACGGCTTTACTGTCAGTAACCGTTCCACCTCCCTGTCCCTGCTCTTACTTTTCACCATCACAGCTTCTAAATAAAAAGAGGAAACTTTTTCCTTCTTACCATATTTCAGTTCACAGATCTGGCTGTCCTTCTTCTTGAGTTTCTCACAGATCTTCTCCACTGGGGCATGGTAGCTGAGCGGTTTGGAAACTTCGTTGATAATCTTGGTGGCTGCGTCAGCTGTTGCACCGATGTAGTAACACTACACATGAAGAAGAAAAACATTTTTTACAGGGTTCTAGCTTCTGTGTTTCCTTCAGTTAAGATGCATTTAATGAATATGTGGGAGACGAAGGTTGCGTTCACACCAAAGTGTATTTGGTTCTGTTTAAACAAACTCTGGAGCCTTTTCACATTTAGTTCAGTTGATTAGAATAAAAATATATAACTTGTTTATAAGATGTGGCTCCGCCTCCACAGTCTGATCTGTATTTTACTCACGAAGCGGTTTTCTTTCCCTTTCACGTCTCTGCAGGTCTTTACGATCGCCTTCTCGATGTCTGCGCTGTTGAACTTCACATCGTTGTCCCTGAGCGACTGGTAAACCTTCCCGAGGAAGCCGAGGCACACTGGAACAAAGAGGAAAATACATATTAACATATTGATATCAGAGGTTTGTCCTCTGATATCCTTTGTTTCCTAAAATCATCTCAGAGCCTAGTCAAACTTTATCTCCTCACAGCAACAACCCTTTTTGTGCCTAAACCAAGAAACGTTTGGACGACTTGCGACAGTTCAGAACTCAGCTGTCCGACTTCTCACTGACATCTCAGCCGGATTATTTTAGGGTTGCTTTCAAGATCTTGTTGATGTAACGACCCATCAGGTCCCGACTCCTGATTACATCTTAGATCTTTAAATCCTGTATGAACCTTTGTGCAGTGTGAGATCCTCAGACGGAAAGAGGCCGTCTCACTCTTCCAGAGAGAAGGTTGAGAACTGCAGGGGACAGAGGCTTTGTGTTCGGAGTACGAGGCTGAGAACGACCTGCCGAGGACACGAGGACACGAGGCTGAGTCGTCTTTTAAGTCCCTAAAACAAAAGCCTTTCCTGATTTTATCTGAGCTATTTATTGCAACTATTTCAACGCACGTGTCGTTATTCGTGACGCCCTTTGTAACTGTGTTTGTAAAGTCGCATTTAAATAAAGTATTCTATAATTTGAGCCTGACCAATTTATTGAGAGACTGATAACATACATAATAAATAATGCAGACGTGTATTTATGTTTATATTTTATGTGAAAATTATTATTTTCTTAATTCAAGTTTTACATATTTGGTTGTGTTTTCTTTATAGTTATTTATAATAACGTTTTTGGTTAAACTGTAAAATATAAAACCTCAAATGTATTTGTCACAAAGGTTTAAAAACATCTTAAGAAACAATGACAATATTTAATGAGCTGATATGTTGGTAATACAAATTATTTTTAATCACCAGTATCAGCCCCCAGAAATCCATATTGACCAGACTCCAGTTATTATTCAAATCATGAATATTAATATTCCTACAGCCTAATACGATGTCAATGAAACCACTGTAGTTTGACTTATTGATTAGTTTGTGTTGAGATTTTCTCCACAGATTCACAAACTAAACAGAATCTGATCAGTCACAACTGTCAATTATAACAATACCGGAATTTAGACACAATACGTAGAAGATATATATATATATATATATCTCTCATTGTGCTGAGGCTTCTCTAAATTCCGGTTTATCAAACTCCTGAGAACTTCTCCTCACATCTGGATTGTGTCGACATCTTCCTTCCGCAGCAGTAAACGATGTTAAAGCAGATGTTTTAAACGCGTGCAGGTGGAAGGTGGTCAGAGAAGCAGATGTGTGGGTCTCTAGTGACTCGTGGGGGAGACAAAGTGGATCCAGGAGGAAGATGGAGGCAGATGGAGGAGGTCCAGGTGGGTCCGACACTCACACCTGTGTTAGAGCTAGAGTCAGGACACGTTTGACGACATGTTGGAGTCTGGTTGTTGAAGCTGTTGAACTTTAAAGGCTCCTCCAGACGGAGAAAGTGGCCGAGCTGTGGCCGCGGGCAGCCATTCATCTGGAGCTAACAGATGCTAACAGATGCTAACACCTACCTTCACAGTCTCCTTCCTTCAGAGCGTCGGCCGGAGCCGGAAGCAGCGCGAGGGCGAGAGCCAGCGACAGCCCGCTGAGAGCCAACATGTCCGCACCCGGAGGACGCGTGTTTCTACCGGCCGCTGAGGAGAGGACAGTCCGCTCCCTGAGTCTCTGGAGCCGCCACAGATTCACTACGGACGCCGGTAAAGTGCGATGGTTCCAGACTGGCTTCCTGGTCCACGTCACACTACTCCTGCACCCCATTGGTTCAAAGGCGCGATCACTTCCGTAGTCCTCCACGAACTGTGCTCTGATTGGACGGAGATAGAACATTCCGGGAACAACGTCCAGTTGGCGCCCGCTGATTGGTCCACAGCAGCTCCACGCTCTCATCGTCCATTAGTATGAAAAGAGGAGGAAAGTAGCAAATAAAATAAAAAATAAAAGTTTAGACATGTTTGAGCCTAATTATCGTTTTAAAAAACAACTGATAAGTCCAGATTCAATCAATCACAAGTTATTTCTCTGATATTCACAGTTTGTGTCATAGATTCGTGTTCTTCACTCAACAAGAGTCAAACAGAAACTTAGTGATCAGTGAATAAAGCTCAGTCCCATGTGAGGATCCTCTCCGAGGACACAAGTCCAACAGGTGCTGATGGACCTGAACACATCAACACAACAACAGGATTCACTACCTGAGAAGAACCAGTTTGTAACTTCATGTTTAAAGTGTTTCTACAGAATGTCTGATGGAGATGAAGGAGCAGAGGAACTGAGGACTTCCTGATGGTAGAAGATGTGAGGAGACATGTTGCATAGAGCGGACATGTTTACTATGTCCGCTCTATGCAAAGGTAGAAAGTAAATTACTCAAACACTGCATCCCATTTCAATCAAAACTCTTATATTCATCAAGTTGGACCAGTAGATAATGATTTGATTTAACTTTATTTTGAATTTTCCCTCATGTTCCCCATCTTTTTATCTAGTTTCAAACGCTTCTTTCTTTTCTCTTTTGATTAGTTTTATCTATTGATTCGTCCTCGTTTTGAATCGTGTGTGTTTCTGCTTCATCACTTGATGGCGCTGTTGCTTTGTTTGTGGTTTTTGTATTTAGGCCCCAAGCACCGACAAAGGCCCTATTGCTTTTCGTTTGATTATAAATGAATACAATTTTGACGGCTTCAACATACACCAAAACTCACCAAACACCGCGGGCCTGGTAAAAATGAACATATTCTGGAGTAATTGGAAATGGTTGTGTCAAAATGGCTCAACAGCGCCCCCTAAAACGCAGCAATTCCATCTGGTTTAACCGATCTTCACGAAATTCGGTACACACGTGTAGCATGACCCGACAGAAAAAGAAAAGTCCACCCCATTAATTTGCTTAACGCAAGAGGAAGTCGTTGTGTAGTTTAACTCCTCGTAGAGCTTTCATCAGATCAACTTAAAAATCTGTGAGTGTCATCTCAACAACATGGAGATTCAATTTACCTCGATTTTTGAGTTTTCTGTGTGTACGTGCATCTCTGTGTGTGTTTCTGTGTGTGTATATTTGTGTGTTTCTGTGTGTGTATATTTATGTGTGTTTCTGTGTGTGTATCTGTGTGTATTTCTGTGTGTGTTTCTGTGTGCATCTCTGTGTGTGTTTCTGTTTTTGGAACATGTTCTCATATGGATTTAATTTATTTACTGTCTGAGTGTTATATAACTGACACACACGCACACACACATCCAGGGGATACACACACACACACAGATTTTAAAGAAGTATATTTTCCAGCACTCAGTGACGTCACGTGTGTGTTTCTGGCTGGTGACGTCAGCAGCGCTGTTGCAGAGTCACTGTTGTAAACAAGAGGCCGCGAGCACTGCGCGTCCCCGCGGACGTTGACGGCTCATATCAGTTTTTAATAAATCCGCGACACGGGTCCTGACGGTCACGCGCACTGTTTTCCTCAGAACAGGGTTTTCCTCCTGGTTGTTTTTTTTAAAAGACGTTGTTAGCATCTGCAGCTAGCATCTCGCTCCCGTTAGCATTAGCCGTTAGCCTCCCTGGCTACCAGACCTCCGCGGGCCTGTAGCGGGGGACACGCTCTTTATGCCCAGGGAACATCTTTCTCTCCAGCGACCAGGAGACCCTGAACCGTGAGTATCTGCTCCCGGGGTCCGGGGGTTCACAGACGGCTTTATTCACCACGTCCTGCCGAGAGCTAGCCTGCTAGCTTAGCTCCGCAGCCCCACTAGCCTGCTAGCATTAGCATGGAGGAGGGAGTTATGAAATCTGCTGTTTACAAGCAGAGGTTGTGTTGTGGGATTAATATATTTAAACAGTTTCTGTTGTCGACCGACACTAATGGTTATCTTCATCACCGAGCAGAGCTCCGATTGATTCATCGATTAATCGATAGGTCTGTACACTGACAGTAAATAGACTCGTTTAAATAACAGCTTGAACCGCACAGATTCAAGTATCATGAATAAATCATATTGATGATCAGTTATCAGAAGAGTTCGATGATCAATTCTCTGTTTAACTGATTATTGCAGCTTCGCTTGTTTAGTTCAGTTTCACAACAGAATGTAGAGCAGTGACATCAGCAGATATCAGTGTGTGTATAATGTATAATGTATAATATATAGGTATTTACACTCGCATCATTATATGATGTGAATAAAACACTTAGACTTTTGATGGGACTTTGAAGGCGTCACCATGGAAACGGACACACATCAAAGGATCAATGAGGAAAAAGTCAACAGATTTTTTTAACTGATAATAAATAATGATCATTAGTCACAGACAGTCCAGAATAATTCGAACAGTTGATAGAGACGTGTTTGATATGATCAGTTAATCAGCTGTGGTAAATCTTTAAGAAGTAAAGTCGGCCTCTCAGATGTGATGCTAGTTTCAGTATCGACTTTGATGGTGAACGGAAAATCTTTAGTTTTTTCATTATTGATCGGACAATGAAGATTTCATCTTGGAAACTTTGACTCAAAACAACTGATCAACTAATCGAGAAAATACAGATCAAAGGATGAAGAAAAACAATCACTAAAATCCTGAATGATTTTAACATTTTAAACATACATCCTTATTATCATTAAATCCTCATCATTACAGTTTATGGGCAAAATAAGACATTAGAAATATGGATGAACATCTTCAGCATTTTCTCACGTCTTTTAAACCAAATTGATAATCGATTCATCAACGCGTTAGTTGTACTTCTTGTGTCTGTTTGAATGAACTTGTGAAGTTCTCTTCTCAGGGACGAGGGTTGTAATGTCAGTACCTGCTGCCTCGGTACTTTAACCGTGGAACCTGAGGTCCACTCCACATCGACCTGTCATGTAAGAGCTGTTGTCTTGTTTCAGCTGGGTGGCTGGTCAGAGCAGCCTCCTCCCACCATGGAGGCAGGAGGGAAGGACTGTGAGGAGGAAACTCTGCAGACAGCGTTTAAGAAGCTCAGGGTCGATGCCGAGAGGTAAATCACTGCAGCTTTCACCATTGTTTTCTGCTGCCATGGTAGTTGTGACATATTAGATTGTTGGTATTGCTCACTGTACACACTGCTTAGTGGCTTCATCAGAGTTTTAAAGGTCATGAAAACCTGATCAAGTCAAGGAATTTGACAGTTGGTATTTCCGGGCCTGTAAAAGTTTTGGAAAATGATTTAATCACATGATGTTTAAGCAGAGGAATTATCATTTAGATATAATTACAGTTAAACATGTTTGTTCCTGGTGTGATGTCTGAGTTTCAGGCTTCACAGGGACAAGAGAGGTTGCTCTTCTCTCATCTGGGACATAAACTGAAACCTTTTAGATCTGAACCGTTGGTCAAACCCAACCAGAACTGTTTGCATTGTTTGTCATTGCTTTTTGTGCTTGTGTTAATATTCACGTTTCAGACTCGGGTTTCAAACCCTCTCTCTTCCTTTCAGCGTGCCCGGAGCTGTGAGTGTTTCCGAGGCGCTGGTTCCCAGAGCGACACCGCGACCTTGTCTCGACACCAGCGGAGCAAAGCCCAAGCTCAGCTGCCCCAAGGACAACTGGCACGGGTGGGTGGAGCAGACGTGTCGTCATGTTAACAGACATCGCATTTTCAGTCTCTGAAGAAAAAGAAGCGTTTAAAAAGTTCGACAGTGAAGTTAACACTTAGATATGACAACATATAAACTTAAAGTAATGATATCAATCCTAGTATTTATCTCTCTCAGTTTAAGGAACATTTAGATTAACACGATCACGTCATTAAGAAATCAAACTCAGTCAGGCTTGTAACACCGGCTCTGTTTCATTCAGCACGACCAAAACCGAGTTCTGTAGCTTTTGGTGGAAATGTGGGAACAGCTGATGTTAATGTTGAATGAAGACAATTCACATCCGAAATAACAGGTTTAACATCCAGCTGTGTGTCCGCACCAGATGTTGGCTGTGATGCAGTCTTTGTTGTTTTTGCTCCTCATCATCTTCTCTCGCTCCTCTTCTTTGTCCCCCCTCAGCTGTATGAGGAAAACTTCCAGAGGAGCATCCAGAACCCAGCGGCGCCGGAGGTCCAAGTCCCCCATCCTCCACCCCCCAAAGTTCAGCTACTGCAGCACGGCCACGGCCTCTGCACTGTCGACCTCTAGTGGCTGCCTGAAGCACCAGCGCCTGGCTGTGCCCGAGCCCGTGGAGCTTCGTCCTGCGGTCGACTGCAGATCCGCCTCCTCCACAGCTCTCCCCGCCCAGAAAGAGCTCTTGTCTCCAGGCTCACCCGGCCACATCTCTCCCCTGGTTTTTGGATCTTGCGCTGGTTATGAGTCACGTGTTGGAGCTGTGGTTTCCTCGCCATCTTTACAGGAGATCCCCAGCATCATCAATACAGTTGTAGAGCAGGAGGGGGGAAACTGTGGAGATGTCCAGTCGAGCGAGGAGGAGAAAAGTGCCTGTGACGGAGCGGCGTCTGGAGCAGGAGCATCTCTGAGATCCGGACCCGCTGAGGCCGCTGACTTCCGAGCCTTATCGGAGCTCCCCTGCTCTGCAGACGGCGCCCACGTGCCCTGCTCCTGCGCCCAGAAGAAAAGCTCAGATTCACAAGAGGAGAGCGGCCAGGGCGCTGAAAACCAGTGCCGATGCCAGTCGCATCATCAGGGCCTGCACGGCGTGGAGGTGTATTCCTTCACCGGGCTCCGCAATGTCATCTCGGAGTGTGAGCGGAGCCTGCCGAGCCACGGCGACGCCCCCAGAACTGTCAGCACCAACAGTAACGCAGCCGCAGCGTCGTCGTCAGGCTCCTCCCCCCGCTCATGTTCGGAGCAGGCGCGCGGTTACGTCGATGACATCACAATAGATGATCTTTCTGGCTACATGGAGTATTATCTTTACATCCCCAAGAAGATGTCACACATGGCGGAGATGATGTACACTTAGAGGAGTCACGAAATATTATTATATCAAATGAGGATTAAAAGAGTTAAGAG
>NC_047155.1:895334-912834 GCF_009819705.1 Hippoglossus hippoglossus
ACAGACAAAAGGTGGCCTATGACAAGGAGAGACCAGAGAGGATGAGGCACAGAGAGGGAGAGAGAGAGACTCACCCGTCTCACACTTTAACCAGAGGAAAGTTTCAATTGAATAAATAACGTCTTCATAAACAGTTTATGGTTTAAAGTTCATTAATGACGACGTCTCCGTTTCCCACAGCGACGACTGACCCGCTGCAACCCGCTGAGTCCGGTTCTGCTCTCCTGCTTCTAATTGGACGGTCTTCTTCTTTCAGAGCTCGTCAGCGGGTCCGACTGCTCTCACACTTTTAATGAGACGTGCTGATCAACACGGTTTTTAATTGGTGACGATGCAGAAATCATCAGAAAAGTCGATGTTACTTGTTTCTCAGACTCCAGCGTTAAAAAAAAGACTTTTAATTACGATGTTTTACACGTTTAATACGACGGACGCTCAATGTGATGAAAAATAATTCATTTCTTAATCAGGTATATTTAGATCCCAGGGATCAAAGTCACATTATAGTTTGACAGACATGATGTTTCATAGACTGTCTGTGGATTCATTCATATCAAACGTATTAATATTATACTTAACCTTTATATACTTATAAAACATGAAATATTTCTGTATTCGGTGTAAAAACGTGACTAATTCATGATGAAATCATACGCTGTCACCACTAAGACTTCTTACATCGACATAATCTGTTTTATAGAAAAAGACTGTAGGATATTAAATATAAAATATAAATGAAGTTTAATTAAATAAAATGAAATGAACAAATACATTAAATACAAATAAAATCGAATTTCTAAAATATGAATCCATATAAAGACCAAAAAAAACTGTTTTCTAATATTATGACACATGAAGTGTTGTGACGTGTTGGCCACACGCACACACACACACACACACACACACACGCACACACACACACACACACACACACACACTGAGGAGAGAATGTAAAGAGCAGAAAATGAAGATAAATGTCGATCTGAGAGTTTCAACCTAAATGTTGATGTTACACTGATCCAGTCATGTACTTATATAAACACACACACACACACACACACACATACACACACACACACACACACACACACACACACTCAGAGCCTCATTTCCTGTCATCTCTCTTCACTTGACCTCTGACCTTTGTGGAGGTGTTGACAGATTTAAGACCCCGACTTCCTCCTCGTGTGTGATCGGCTCAGTCAAACTGCAGCGACGTTTCTAAAATAGTTAAAATATATACGTTGCTTTAAATGTACGTTACTTATCACATGTATAAAGTAAAAAAGTTTATTTCACATGGTAACATGATTATCGTTATAAACATTTCTTTTGGCTAAACTTTCATCTGTCGCTCTGAGGAACCGTTCACACCTGATGTTCAGGTTCAGACTGAACTGAAGAGTCTGAAGCTCTGAACCAACAAGGTGTGAACGAGTCCTTATATCTCTAATTAAATTCTAAATTCTTTCAACAAATCAAAGGATCCTGAATATTTCCTCTTTGAAACATGATTTCACCTGAAACTCTCGTCTCTAGTTTCACTTTGACTCGGCGCCTGAGGCCGAACACTCGCTCCCGACAGATCGTGTTCCCTTCGTTATAAAAGCAGAGATGGAGGCAGATGGAGACAAGATGTTGAAATGTTCCTTTACAATCACCTGATCGTCAGATTGAGACGCTTCATGGATAAAAGAGACGAGAAGAAACACACACACACACACACACACACACACACCTGCTACAACACGTCCGGGAAATTCCCACAAATGTGCCCGATGACACACAGTGTGTAATGTGTGTGTGTAATGTGTGTGTGTTCAAGTATTTGATGAATTGACACAAAATATTTGTGGTCTCCAGACGATGAATCCTGCCGACTTTAAGGATCCCTGCCTTTTCCTGTAGCGCCACCTGCAGATGGAACACTGCATATTTACAGTGACATATCTGAACCAACAATCATGGCCGGAAGAGGATGAACCCTACCGACTGTTCATCTAGCGCCACCATGAGGTTGAACGAAATAAACTGTATCTGAGCAACTGCTGACATGAAATGAGGTTCAGATGTTCACGCTCCCGTCAGGATGAACCATCGACTGTAAATAAAAATAAAACAAGAAATAAAACACGTAAAAATAAACTTCACCTGCTCGGCATCGAACATCGGAGCGTACGAAGTCTGAGAAAACTTTAAATATACACGTGAACCTTCATCTGTGTTTGTCGTCAGCTCCAGAGTCTGAACACAATGAATTCTGTCTGCCCCTCAGATCTGTGTGTGTGTGTGTGTGTGTGTGTGTGAAAGGAAAATAAACGATGATGTATGAATATGTGTTTGTGCTGGAATGTGTGTGTTGTACTCGTCAGTGCTTTGGCATCACTTGTGTGTTTTCCCTGCAGCTCAGAGGTCGGCAGGCAGCAGCTTGTCTGTTGGTTCAGTATGAACGTCAACACGCGCGCGCGCGCACACACACACACACACACACAGACACACAACTAAAGTGAACCTATACTGTTTCTGATGTGGAGAGTTTCCTCTTATTTCCTGTCGTCTCTTCTCTGCATGAAGGAATCAGACGCTGGATCAGATCTCTGCAGTTTCAGTCCTGATACGTTTGATGTAGAACGAGTCATATCTCTTTTCTTCACTACACCTTATACAAATATTACCATAAGGTCGCCCTCTGATAACTAAAACAATTTCTCATCAGACTTATTTGCTCTGGTCGAACAGAAACTGAGATGTTTGGAAACGATCACGTAGACGCTCAGAACCTTCGCTGATTGGTCAGGCTCCTGTCACATGACCTCCTTCGTTTATTATCATTTATTACTCTGTCATGTTGAAATCTTCAGGATTATAACTTTTCTTTTGTTGCCGAGTCGAACAGAAAGAGCTCGAGACACAGAATCAAAGATCGGGACAAAGACATTTTAAAATGTTAATGTGCATAAAAATAGCTTTATTTCCAATAAATCAGGACCTGCAGCAGAAACCAATGATTCATTGGCTTCTTCACTCCACTGGTGATTCACATGTGATGTTTGTGACAATAAGCAGCAGAACATTTCTCTCCATGTTCCCCGAGCAGACCTGAGGCCGATCACTCGTTTACTGAGCCAGACGATTGTTATCCAAATAGAATCAGAGTTCAGGCCGACGCACAGGAAGGAAGCCCGTCGCGGCGTTCCCTTGATGAAACGGTTTATTGGAGGTAAAGACGAGCATCGAACTCGAATTTCCAAACATTTAGCAAATCTATCGGCTCCAACTGATAATCAGCTCAGGTCTGCTCCTGACAACACGGCTCGGCACAACATCCCCTGAACCACGACCACGTCAGCAATCCTTCTACAGACACACAAACAAACATAAATACAAAAGCAAGAACAAAAAAAGTCTAAGAGATAATGGAAACTCTTACAAAATAAAAAGTTTCAAAACTATTTGCTTCTGAAAATCTCAAACTAGTGTATATAAAACTTTTAAAATCACATATACAACAGCTTAAAAAGGGGGAAACACCCCAACCTGAAAGAAGGCAATAAAATAATTTGACAGTTAAATTAATACAAAAAAAAAGAAATAAAAAGGACAAGTGGATCTACTGGAGCAAAATCAAAACACTGGAGCACAATGAGGAGGTGAGTTAGTATTAGCATCGTAGTATCAAAACTCATTTACAGTAAAATCACAGGAACGTTACTGTTGGGGAAAAAACACAAACAGAAAAGAACAATTTGGCATTTAAATATTTGGTAGATATTTCTTGTTGCCAGGATGTGGCTAAGTACCAAGTGATTTTTTATCTATTGACTATGTACAAATCCTTGGTAGACTGTGTGCCGCCGGCTTCAGCTAAAGAAATGTGAGCGTCGAACCTGTTCATGCTTCAGCTCAGAGACCCCGAAATGAAAATATAAAACCAACGACTAACAGTCGGTGTAGCTTATCGAGAAAGCATCAACGCCATGAGTTAACAAAAGTACCAAAACACTACCAGTTTCTCCGATCACAGAGTTACAGGATAAACGATCAATAACATTTATTGGATCCATGAAGAAAAATCCATAAGCTTGTGTGGACCTCAGTGCTCAGACACGAAGAGGCCGAGTTACAGGAAGAGTTCAACACTTATTAGCTTTGTGGTAACGGATAGCGTAGCTTAGCATAAAGACTGGAAACAGCTGGTCTGGCTCTGTCCTGGAAACTGCCTCTGAATATTCACGTTACGACAATTCACTGTTTTACACGTGTTACAGGTCAACTGGGAATTCACTGTAAATTATATTCCATCACGAGAGATGAAAACAAACTGAACAAGTTCTCTGGAGAATCATATTTTCAGTCGTTTCCGTGAGTTTCAAAGTCATAATAATGTGTAAATGTTAATAAAATGAAATAAATGAAAAAACAAACCTAATCAGTTCTGTCGTTTAAGGATATTAAAGCTCGTGAAACACTGAGCAGTGATTTTACCTCATGTGACCAAATCTTTACTGATGAAATCGTCTCTTTTACGCTCAACGTTAAAAACAGAACGTCGTCTGAAAGCTCATGGAAACAGAATCACGAAGGTTTGTGGGCAGTGACGTTTCATCGTCTGTATCTTTTCGTACCTAGAGGCAGAATAAAAAGCCCGTAGCTTTTCCTTCTGGACAGAACCAGGCCGCTGTGGCCGTTTCCTTAACTCGATGCTAAGTCAAGCTAACGGGTTGTTAGCAACACAACACCGTACGTCACTGACGAGTGTGGCACCAAAGTGAACGTCTGAATTCATTACTGTGAATAGAGGGCGAGCAGCTACAGCCGTCACGGTGACGAACCTTTGCTCCCGTAACACATGACCAAGCTGTGAGTGTGTGTGTGAGGAATGTAGGCGTGTCCCCCTGTAGGAGCTCGCCGGTTTGACTTCGCCATAATAACAGAAAACAAACCCCAGAGGCACAGCGGTAATTATTACAGTGGTAAAACATCTTCCTTTTGAAGTACTGTTCACCCTGGCAGCAGAGGACAACACTCTGTGTGTGTCTGTGTGTGTGTGCGTCTGTCTGTGTGTGTGTGTGTCTGTGTGTGTGTGAGAGACCTGGGTCATGCAGTATTTGCAAATTGTTTTTCCCGATTAGTTGAGCTCTCTTATCTGGAGCTACACGCCAGACGACGGGACTTTCCCCCTCGAGGAGACTAAACAGAAAGTTTAAAGAAAAAAAAGAATCCGTTATAAAAATCTTGTTTTAATAAACTCTGCAGCATCTGAACGTTTACAGGACGTGAAGCGAATCGTCTCCTTCTCGTCAACCGTTTGCAAATACGTGTGATTGGCTCCTCGAGGATTAAAGGGACGTCCGGTCTGATGAAACATGAAACCACAGCTTCACAGCGATGTTACAAACTTGTGAGCTTTTCTTTGTTTAATAGAAAAAACTGAAATGTCTTGAATCTCTCTGCATTATATGGAGTTTGTAAAAAAAAAAAAAAAACAACAAAAAAAAACAATTAAAAATCATTTGCTTCAGTCGAGTGAGAAGCTTCAGTCCAAGAATCAGGTCGAGAGGAAGAGGGGGGGGAAATAAATAACTGGACAGTTAACGTGTACCAGAGATAAAAAAACATCATTGCACTGTGTTAGTGTTTTCAACTGAAGGAGGAGAGAAGAAGAAAGACGAGTGGAACTGGTCAGAGTCCTGGTTTGTTCTCTTGACATGGGGACAGATAAAAACGTGGGACCAAGACGACGTCGTACCGAGGCTGAAATCGTCCTCTGCTGTTGCTCCTTTTCCTTGTTTGACAAAAAAAAACTACACGGACCGAAGACAGCCTCTGATTGGTTGAGAGAGCACCAGTGAAATTAGTACACATCAGGTAGCAGGAGTCAGTGAGTCGACTGTTGTTGGGGCGTCTCTCCAGGTTTGTACAGTCAGTAGAGAAGCGAGGAGGAGGAGGGATGACGAAGATGAGGCACTGTGAGGCCGGGAACTGGCCCTGATTAGGTATTAACGGGTTTCAGGGAGTGAGGTGTGTGTTTGTGTGTGGGGGGCGGGGGTGTAGGGTCAGGGTCTATGCGTAGATCTCTGTGGTGGGGGCCTTCTTGTAGATGGGCTTCTTCCCCAGGTCGTAGCTGCCCTCGTCCTTCTTCTTCATGCGGTAGATGAGGAGGAGGATGAGGAGCACGGCGAACATCAGGCCCACGGCGCAGCCTGCGATCACAGCTGGAGGAGACAGACGACAGTCAGACGTTTTACAGACCAGAGATATGAAAGAAATTATTCTTACAACTTACATTTAAACATAACGTATTTCAGCTGCTGTTTGTTACTTTATGCAAGTGATGATTTATATCGTGACGTCTTCACTGAGATTTTAAAATTCCTCTTATTTTTTCATAAATCTCTTCTCGTCATGAAAACCGTTTGTATTTTACAGAAGCTGATCGGCGTCGTACTGACCTGCGAGGACCTCGGTCTTGTTGAAGATGCTGTCATCACTGGCGTGGGCCATGAGGACGTTGGATGGGTACTCCTCGCTCGTCTCGGGGTCCTTCCTCACCAGTGGGATTTCGTTGCTGTCCTGTTCCACCTCGTTGACAGTCGGTCGCACCGGCAGCTCCGCCTCTGGGATCTTGTTGTCGTTGGCGTCGGGCTGAAGATGAAGAAAAGAAGTCAGGAGGTTAATAAATTGTGTGATTGGACGCCAAGTTCCAGGAGGCGTGTGCTGACCAACGTCACCACGTCAAATCAAATGCGATCCAGTGAACAACAATCTTCTTCTACTGGTCAAAATAAAAGTTGAAATCCAGAAGCGTCTCTCACCTTGACTGATGGTTCGGAGTCTCGCTCAGGTGACACAGTCGCTGCTGTGGAAAGAAGCAGATTCTTCAATAAATCTGAGTTGTTTTAACCTTTTTTAATCTTCGCACGATTCAAGAAGTGTTTTCAAAAGTAAGACGAGTGTAAAGACCGACCTCCGTCTCCTGAGCCAGAGGACTCATCGTACTCGTACGTCAGGTCCTCGTCGTCCTCGTCGTCCTCGTCGTCCGTGAAGCCGAAGTCGGAGCCGTTCTGGGCGTCTCCCGATGCCTCCAGGCCGTCGCTGTGTGTCGACATGGCGACGGTCTGTGTGGTCTTCATGGGCATCCACGTCTCAGTCTCCCTGACCTGCTGGGACAACAGAGACAGAGGGGGGGGGGTCAGAGGGTGACCTCCATCTCATCTCCATCAGCTTTAAAAAACACCTTCTGATAACTTCTGACCATCACTGAAGCTTAACTGATGACTACCGGTAAAGATGATAAATACCAGCACAGGGAGGATGGTGATAAAGTTATGATTTATTAATTAATTAATTCCCCAATACATTGATAATCACTGGATCTTTTATTTTTAAAGCAAATGAAAAAACTGTTGTAAAGCTTTACAAGTGTCGCTCAGACGTTTAAACAGACGTCACTTTGTTTTGAAAATAAAAACGTTACTCAAACAGTTCATTAGTTTTTACATATGAGAAAACAGTGATTTAATCAGCACGACGCTCGACTCATCAACCTCCTTTAATCACTGCACTTAATTTCATTGACCATTTGCTCAGTAAGCAGCGTCAATGGGATTAAAACACAGAGGCACCCCCCCCCCCCCATCAGACTAATTATCATCACAACACCATTAATCAGCGTTAAGCTCCAACCAAATGGCAGCTGAGGTGAAACAAGGCGAGAGAAGCAGACTCCGGCAACCTGTGTAAATAAATCTACATGGAGCTAAATAAGTTTTAAATTAATCAATTAACAGAACAGTAATTGGAAACGCAATGTTGATTCAAAAAGGCAAAATACATTGTGATTTTCTGTTTTATATAAATTAAACCAATATGTGTATTTACATTTTAATCAATATAAAATATATGTCGAGGCAGAAATGGTGAAAATATTTGTTTCACTGATTCTGGAAACACGTGAATGGTCATTTCAATTTAACTGACTTTCTATTGGACCAACTTATTAATCAACTGAATTAAACTAACTCATCTTCAGGGCTGATGATTCATGGATCTCATACAGGGTTTTTAATTCTCATTTAACAGAGTAGAAAAAGAAAAACTATACTAGAAACTGAGTCGTGAGAAGAAAAGAAGACGAAGAAGCTTTTCTTCCACTTCAATGAAACCTTCCATTTACTGAGAAGAAAAGACGACCACAAATCACACACACAAATCACACAGAACAAGTCAGGGCGACACACACACACACACACACACACACACACACACACACACACACACACACACACACACACACACACACACACACACACACACACACACACACACACACACACACACACACACACACACACACACACACACAAGTTCTCATAATTGCTTCCATCTGAGTCCCGTGTACAGGGTCTTCATTTGAAGGGTTAACTGGTGGGATAAGCCGGCCTGAGGCCTCCCAGTATTATGTGTGTGTGTTTAAGTACTTGACATAGTAACGGTGTGTTTGAAGGTAATCCTCAGCCTTTAAAAAGTAGCCTATATGAGTAGTAGTAAGGGGGGGGGGGGGGGGGGGGTTCTCCATTGTGACTGCACTGAGGCTTCAAACGAGGGCGGCCATCTTACTGGGACTCCCCTCAGCAACGAGGTCGACACTCATCTGCTCAGATTTTAAAGAAACGAGAAATCCTGCTTGACGTCATTTCATCGTTGATTCATTTACTTTTATTTCCGGTGACACGAGGGTTGTGTGTTTATTTTACCTCTAAATACAACAGTAAAAAGTTTAATGAAACCACAACTTAAATCTTTTCTAATTAGTCTGAATTAGTCTTAAAGAAGACACACACCCCCCCCTCAGAGTACAAGAACCCGTGGTGGTGGATCATCCAGTGTGTCCTCATTTAAACCCCATACATGGACCCGGTGGGGTGGGGGGGTTGGGGGGGGTGTAACCGGTGACTCCTCATTTCCTCGCTACTGTTCAGATGAAGGTCTACGGCCGCTGTGGCGTGTTGCAACAGGCCCGTCGACTCACTCTATAGGAATCACGCTCATTCAGACATTAATGTTGATTCGTCGGAGCGAAGCCGATTCATCAGCAGCGCGAGTCACTGATCCTGTAACGCTGATAACGCACCTCGCAGCCCGGGGGAGTTCTACTGGGTCGACTTCTGTGTGAGCTTCAAACAAGCAGGTTCATATATAAAACATGTTTAACTTGAGACGAGCGTCCAACATCAAATAACGTTTCTGTCATAGCTCACGGTAAACATGCTTCCTGCAGGTTTCACCAAGTTACATTTAAGACTTTTAAATTAACAAAGTCCCATAAAAATATATAATAACCCTGGAAACACCAGGTTCTCTCTCAAACTAGGGACAGAGACGGTCTTCACCACAGAGAGGGAACTGAGATCCAACCTGAGTTTACCACCTCAACACTAATTATCTCGTCCTTTCCAGGAAACATCCTGGAGTTATTCAGAAATCATAAACCTGTACAATTAACTGTTATGATTGCGAGTCATTATCCAGGATTATCTTAATGTCATGAGTAGACGGGTAATAAAGATGTTAGGGATCCGTCTTAAGGCCTTTGCTGGATGAGTTAAAAACAAAAGTAGCACCTGTGTTTTCAACTCAAGTTAATCTGTTAAGCAAAAGACAACAAGTTTAACACCCACTGAGGTCGATGTGTTCTTCTCTGTCAGAGTCCTGCCATGTCAATAAACTGCTCCTGACCTTCAAACCCCCCCATGGTGACTGAGGAGATCTGAGATAACAACTTACTGCCCCACAGGCGAACGGAGGCCTGCACCGACAGGCCTGCTCCATTCAGCAACACGCAGGAGGAAAAACACGTCCACCGCAGAGATATTTTGTTATGTTTCATGTTGGTGTTGTGATTTCTTGTGACGACGGGCGGCTGATCCCATCTTCACCATGTTCTCCAGCTGGGACGGGATTCAGGCCAAGTCTCACTCGCAAAAACAAGTTCAGTCTGTCCCACGTCCCAATCCGGCAACGATTCACACGCACCGCGGCAGGACGACCGAACAGCAAGAAACTTAGTGAAAAAAATGAAAGCCCACAGGAGGATGAAGTGATGCGTTGCTGTGTTACTGTACAAACACAACAAAAATGTGCTCGGCCTGCGCAGACTGGCAGAGAGTGTGTGAACAGTGGTTACGTCACCGAGCAAACATTAAAATCAGCTCTCATGGTGATTTTACTATCACCGAACGTCTCATCGGTTAAAGCCTCGGTCATCCAGTCCCGACAGCCTGACGCTCAGGACCTGGACTTCGGTGAAACCATTTGGTCGTCAAGACGTGACGCGCGTTATCCGTTTCCAAGCTCTGGTGTTTTAAAGCAGAGTGGTTTGGTGCAGGAGAAAACCACAAGTCAACATATTATTCCTTTTCACTGCCGGTTGTGGATCATCTCCTCCTTGGCAATGAGATGAGTGGTCTTGTTGACCAGAGACATGAGAGAGTTGAGTTTGTGCGACCAGTCGTTGAGCAGGTCGTTGGGGTCTTTTGGCCTCTGGAAGTTGATGATGCCGGCCATTCGGTCGACCTTTGCGTAGATGGTCTTGTTCACAACAATCCTGAGAATCCAGTTAACAGAATAATGAGACAGTACTTGATGTAACCTGAATGTACAGGAACAGACGTTTTTTAACCAATATTTCCCAGAAAGTAGACTCATGAAGCTACGTCGCTGCTACGTCTGTTTTCTCCAGAAAAGCAAAGTATAACCCTGAGTAACCCAAACCCTTCTTGGAGGCGGTGAACCACATTGTTTATCAGTCAACTCCAGAGCCACCAAGGATGCAGGGATCCCCATGTTGTCCTCCCTTCAGTGATTCACAGCCTCATACTTCTGCCCAATTTGGCGGATGTGGCTCGAAGCCAAGCCGATGAGTTTCCAGCCAAACGAACGGATTGAACGGAGAAACGAGGGAAAGGAAAACGCTGTTTCAGTGGTGAGGCAAGGAACGTTAGGTATTTAATCTAATATTGCAACACAACATGGAAACAACAGTCGTACCATGGCTACGATACAGTGACAACTTCGGCATCTCAACAAACCTCCTCCCTGAACTATAGGTCTTAATTTAAATCAAAGATATCCACTTATATAAAAAAAGACTTTACATAGTAATCAGTTCAGATGACCTTTGACCTGAGACTCATGGTCGACCCCACAGGTCCGAGCCAAACAAAGCTCCTCTTTGTTGAATAAAATCCATTTTAATTATCGAGCTCGTTTCCCCTCGCTGTGTCAAAACACGACCATGTGACTCATACATCATCACGTCCGACAGAACCAACAGATTAAAGTCCAGAGGAAACACAAACACACTCCTCGTTTACCTCCAGCTCGACAATTCAAAAGGTCCATAGTGAATTTTCATTTTTCTGTGAACTCTCCCTTTCAAATCCCCTTTACTTATGTGGGGTCATACTGAGGAACTCGCACTGAAAATAAAAAAGGTCACTTCCTGCGCTGCCACTCCTCACCCTCGGCTCTTGTCCTCACTTCGCTCATCTCAGCGTGGAGGTCCTAAACTCTCCAGCTCCCCAATAGTCCGCAGTCGCTGAAAGGCGGACTGTCAAGACACCCGCCACCCGGCCTTTGGCTCTGTCCCTTCCATTGACACCGAACAATGCCGCCGGACGCCTCGAGAGCATATCAATGACCAAGGTAACCGGGGATAAGCCTCCAACAGCCTCCCTTCATTAAACCGGGGGAAACAATCCCTCCATCTGCCAACACAGACAGAGGCATCTGTTCCTTTCACACGGCGGCGTGGAGGAGGTACAAGGTTATGAAAAGAAAAGAAACACCAGCACGAAGGAATTTGCCGTCTTATTCTTTTGGGCGTCTTCTGACCTTTGAGAAAAACTCATGTTGATGGTATAACTTTCTTTTTCTTCTTGCGTGTGATATTTGGTGTGATGTGGCTTTGATGGCGTACAGGGATTTGAAGTAAAAAGTGCTCCTCTTCCCCCGTTCTTCACCTCCCTCCATGTCCCATCCTGTGCTCAACACTCCTGCCTCCCCCCCCTCCCCCTGCTGCTGGGTGATACTTGAACCGGCAGGATTTACACTGTGTATTGTGTCGCCTGATCTGCTTGTAAGATGCACTTCTGACCCCTGATGTAACTTTGCCAAAGAGTCCAGGAGCATAAAGGTGCGATCTATAAAAAACACCTGGTGTTTTATTCAGAGCACAGTCCTGTCCACGGCTCAGGATCGACTTCATTGGTCCCAACACACTTACCTTTTACTCCGACAGTCGAGCTCTAGATTCCTTCTACCTACGCCCCATCTATCTATAGCCGTGTTTCCACCTCCCAGCAACATGTGAGACTTGACAGTGACACACAGAAGTCACAGCGATCCTGAAGAACGTTACGAAGATTTTTCTTTATAAAAATAATTGGTCAGTTCTTAAACTGCCATTTTGTTTTTGGCCTTGGGAACAAACGTCTGATCAGCTGACATATACACCAACACCATTTTAAAATGAAAAGGTGTATAACAGTTTTATCTGGTTTATTGGCTTACATAACATCTTAGCTGAGGTTGTACAGATTTAAGAAACATGAAGCATTTAACCCCCCCCTCCCCCAACATCAGTAAGACAGACATTACTCAGTAAAGTGAGTAATGTTGGAGCTTATTCATTTGACTGCCCATTTCCTGACCATGAGATAAGAGTCTGAACAGACGGGGCAGCAGCGCTGATTCAGCCGCTGCTGATAAAACTAATTGGGTTTTGACGAGCACCACCTAAGGGAGTGTCCCCGGCCTTATCGTAATTACTTCTATTGGTCACTCCCTCCTACCAGTGGAGCCGCCCTGTCATGAATCCAGGTGATTAGCAAATCCACAAGTGACGGACAAATAATGTGCAGCGAGTCAAACTGATACAGGAGCCGTGCCTCTCGAATGTCTTACCTCCTCTTCCTTCTTCAGGTTCTTAGATGTCAGTCCCTCAGGCAGACATATCGCTGGCCTGGATCAAAAACACCACAGCACCAAAGACTGGATGTGAGCTACTGACGATTCATTATCAGCCAGGGATCCACTCCAGGCCTTAAGTGGTGGGAAATAATAAGAGGCAGCAAATCAGGAAATATCCCTCGAACACAAACCGACTTCTGTCTGATAGAAGCCAGAGAACAAGCATGAATATGAATCAGTCCAGCAAACGACTGACTTTAAGTAGTGAGAATCCTCCATTCATTAACCGTGGAAGGTTAGTCACAATCAAACCCATTCATTTCTGGGATGAAACACTTTTTGCAGACTCTTCAACTGTAAAGACACGAATCACTTCCAATTCCAGCTCAAAGCAACAGTTAATTCTGGATTAATGAAATAATAAATTACCATCGTTATTTACAAATTGACATTAGCAAGAAACATCAACAGGTTCCTCTGACTCATGAACACAACGTTGACACTCGAGGGGACCTGGCTCTCTCACATCACAAACTACTAACATCAGATGATAATATTTAAACTTTTTTAAAGTTCTGTTTCTGATCATATCCTGTAAAACGATAATTCTTTTCCATGTTTTGTTGCTCATGTGCATCAGTGATGTAAACCTAAAAAAGGAGTCAGGTGAAGGAATCTCTATTTCTGCGTTACAATGCTATGCTAAGCTAATTGTCTTCAGCCTCATACAGACGTGTGATTGAGAGCGTCTTCCACTTTCTCCCCTGACTCGGAGCAGTGTAACGAGGAAGAAAGGACTTTGAACGATCCTCTGTGTGTGTTATGCCGAGTTCGGCAGCCTGAGGAATGCGTCTCTCCATGTGGGTCGGTTAAGAAGCCACGACCTTGGCGATGCAGTCGAACACTACATTCCTCTTTCTCCTCTACACCGGGAGCCAAGAAAGAAACCCAGTTAACAGCTATGGGCCGAATCCACGTGAACTGCTGCTGCGGCTCCTCTCGGTACAAACTGGAACATCCCGCGGTGAAGTGGTTTTCAGACGGGCCGGGACGCTGCCTCTCATGGCTCCACCTTCATGCTGATATGAACGGAGTGCGTTCAAGGGACCACATTTTACACAGCATGTGTCCTGCTGCATTGAAATTCCAGTACTTGGGACATTTTAAACACTTCTAATATTTTCTGACAAGCTGCAGGAGCAGGAAAAATATTTCATTGTCCGCATTTATATATTTTCCTTACTCCGAGGTTACACAGTTGATATTTTAGGATAGAAGGTCATGCAAAAGAAAATATGGAAACCAGCGAGAGATTAAATATAGTTTTTACTTTCAGGATTTGTTCTCAAGATCCTCAACTGTCAGCACTTTGACCAACATGTGGCGTCTCTCTGCCAAAGCAGCTCCATTACTTAATGTCTAAAGGTAAAACACACAACCAACACTAGCACAAGTTAATCACAGCTGAATTATGTGGATTTGAAACGGACAAGGCGGCCTCGGTCGCTGACAATGGGTTTAGTGACTGTGGCTGAGCGAGCCACTGGTGGGCTAACGCAGAGAGGTAGACCTCACACACAGACATGCACACAACACTGCAGAGATACACAAAGTGACGCACACCACATCAAAGACGTACTGTATTACCGAGGCACATTTGTCAGGAAGGATGTCTGAATGGGGGGGAAGCCCTCATACCACCCACAAGCACTCTGATCTGTGCATACACTGTATATGGCATTACAGAAATTGGGGTAATTTAGTTTTGTTTGTGGGAAGTTAAATTCCAGAGAACCCGCAGAACTTCTACTGAACACAGAGCCTTCACAATGAGAAAGCAGCAAAGATACCCACAATAAAAGCAGCTCTTATTGAGAATGAATGTGAGGTCACTCAAAAGTAAATGGCTGAAGTCAACAACTAATGCTGGTGGCCACTGCCAGACCAAACTGCCCCAGGGCGCTGATACACACACGATCTTCTGAGATGCACAGATCCTGCGGAGTTTTGATTATTACATGTCATGCTCACTCCCTGCCATTGTTTTTCTACAAAGTCAGATACAATTGTCCTGCTTGGGGACGGAGTGCATCAGCGCTGATAGCTGCTAACGGCCTGGCTTCAGGCCTGGAACAACCATCTGTCAGAGTATGACAGCGCGTCGTGGGACGGCAGAGGCAACAGCACCGACATCAAACGGCCTCCCTCCAGGCTCTGTGATACATTTCCCAATGGAAACACAGCGAGGATCATGTTCCACGTTCTGCCACGGCTCTCTATATTTATCTACGTCCACCACAAAGCCACGGCAGCTTTTCTCTTCGGGCATGGGGGAGGTGGCGGCGAAGAAACTGATGTTTCCCAGGCAGTCGATGTAAATAAGTATGTGCTCTTGGTTTGTGTAGTTGAGGGTTGAAATGTGTTTTTGTTCTCACCTGTAGCGCTGAAACAATGAGGCTGTTAAATTATTTTTCTGCATGCAACTAATCCAAATCACTAATCACTACTTCCTGCAGAGTACAACAATAATCCCTCATAATAGACGACCAGGATAAGCAAATACTCATGTGAAAAATAACTTGAATTAAACTTCAGAACAATGCAGTGGAGATTTTCCAGACAGCTTAAGCTAAAATTACATTAAAACTAAAACACTGAAGTTCTAACAAAAGGCCTTTTGAGTAAAAATGAAATCAAAACTTGTTAAGAGTTGCAGACACCCTGTGTATTAAAACCAGAAAGTGGATCCAGCACAAAGAGCGTGTCCAGAAAAGTTGCATGAAAGTGATATTTAACCAGTGAAGGAGGGGTTTTATGGTCTACCTCTGCCCTGAGCGAAACAACTGCCAGAATATGTGGTGGTTGAAAGGGGGAGGGAGGGAATCAGATTCTCGACCGCTCTCCATCAGAGGCAGGAAGGACAAAAACCTCCTCTCTCTGTGCCAACATTCCACGGCCCAAAGGGATTTTATAGACCAGCGGACAGCAATGCAGGAACCATTATTACATCCCAGTGATACTATTTATCATGCTCCCTCCCCACGTTCTTTTCACCACACACAAGCTTTCTGTGCACCCCATCATGCACCAGAGACAAAAAAACACTTCCTTAAAAACCTGGCTCATTCTCGTGCAAATGATTCAGGGGATTAATGCAAAACCAGGGACATTCCAACCAGATATAAAAAATGGACCCACCCCCGGGGGCAACAAGCTGCAGTTTGTTGCTGCAACAAGGATTAACTCCGAGAAAAGAGGATTTTCTTTACTCTGATTAACCACCAAAGACCGAGCACATTTGGTAAGTTATGGTGCTGTGATGTGGCTAATTGAAATGAAAAATCACCCGAGGAGACTTTAAGGACACCATGTGCCTTTTATTTAACAGTTACAGGAGATTCTTATCTTTCTATTTCAGCAGAAAGGGCTGAGGTCAGTGGAAAAAGTTGTGACGAGCAGGTTTGGTCTGACCCCGTCCACGTTGGACAAACTGATAACATTGTGCATGAAGCTTAACGGAGCAAAGCACAGCATATCTGACAAATCAAAATAGTCTAAGACTCTGCCAAAGGAATCAATAATTTCCCATAATTAGAAAAATGTAAGTGTCTTGGCATCCAGCAGATAAGATCACCAACTCTAACCATTGATAAAAAACATTCCAATCGTGACTGTGGCTAGTCGAAAAGAGGCTTCTCTGTATTCAGAGCATTCTCTATTGTCAGGTAGCGGAACATTGTTATCGATTAGCTGGGAACGCCAAACCCACATACCAATAATGACCTCAGTGGGTGGAGAGAAGAAAGGGCTGGAGGGAGGGAGGGGGGGCGGAGGGAAGGATTGTCATAGCTCAGAGGCTAAGTATTCATCAAAAGAAAAGTTCAGAAAAGAGAAAGAACAAAAGACGAGTGATCACAGGGAGACTCGAGTGGAAACAGAGGCAGAAAAACAAAGTCACAAAAAGGCAAAATGCACAGAGTAAGAGCTAATTTTAAGAGCAAAACAAAAAAGATGGGGAAATAATGCACATATTTTTGGTAGGAATATCATAGGTGTATCTATGATATTGCTACACTGGGCTAGAGGAAAGCAGTGTCCCTTATGAAAAGGCCCCAGGGCCCTATTGAGATCCCTCCAAGTGTGCAAAATCCCAAAGAGGGCCGGTCAAGGTCACCAGAGGTCACATTCCAGAGGGGAAATCAAAAAAGACGAGCTGGGAGGGGGAGCGGGGCAACAAGATGAGGCAGAGTGAGCAAGCAGAAGCTGCGCCGCGTCGAGGAATGTAACAGATTGTAAAGGCGAGGAGGATCGGACCGCCGGCGACTGCAACGTGCCAGTGAAGTTCACCCCCGCCAATTCAGGATTAGTGTCCCAGGCACTGCTGGCTCCATGATGGGAAATGTCCATGTGTCACAGGACCTAACCGCGGACATGCATGTGACACACACAGAATCTTTGACCATCTTACAATGACACAAAACCAAACAGGTACACGTCAGGCATGTGCTCAGAGCTGGAGGGACTGGTA
>NC_047155.1:920334-972834 GCF_009819705.1 Hippoglossus hippoglossus
CGTGTGTGTGTGTGTGCGCAATGGAAAATGAAAACATAACGGTTGATAACAAAGGTTTTAAATAAAATGTTAAATAAAGACAAACAATTCCCAGCTGTCCTCTGTTTTCTTGTCATTTTGATTTGCATTGTTTTGAAACTGAAATATCACTCAAACCTGAAAAGAAAAGTTTGTCAAAGTCCAAATGAATTGTGTGTGTGTGATTGTGTGATTGTGTCGCTCTGCGTCAAACGTCTCTTCTATAAAAGGTCCCATGATCAGCACGGAGATCAGATTATGGTGAAACACAAACACCTGTCCCATAACGAGGAGGAAGCCACAAAGGTCACGATCACATGAAGCACAGACTCTCAGTCATCAGTCAATATTCATAATGTCATAATGAAACAGGAAGTGAGAGGTCAGAGTCAGACGGGGACTTCACTCACCGTCCGTCATCGGAACACGTCCGAGAGAAACGTGAAGTGAAGACGAACGAGGCCTCGAGAAAAAACAGGAACTGAATCACGAAGGTTGAGATTCCTCAGAGTGCAAGTTACAGAAAATTTGTCAAAGAAGAAGGATCAGAAACGGCTTTTTACTTTTACTTACCTAGGAGTTGTCATGTCGTCCATCTTTATTCACAGTCTATGGTCTAGCTGTCCGTTAGCATCTCAGCTAATTATCACAGTTGTTTCCATTTAGTTTCTAATGATTCACGTCAAATATCTGATTCACAGAAGTGAAACTTGAGAAGCTCGGACACGACATTTCTTTCAAATCCAGATGTTGAACTGAGCAGCTGCAGATGTTCTCATCAGCTTCATGATGCTGAACAAAAACCTGCAGCAGGTTGGTTTTCTGGTGCTTTAGCGCCCTCTGCTGATAAAGTATGTAAACAACAGCTATATCATCATCATCATCATCATCATCATAATATTCTGGTCAGATCACAACATTAGCTCAAACTGAGCAGTACAATACTGCCACCTTGTGAACAAAAGTGGGAACTGAAGGAGCAATCAATCTCTATGAATTATCAGTTACTCTAATTGTATATATATATATATATATTTTAATATATATTTTTATCTCAAATTTTTTTTTGTTAGGAACAGTACAACAACAGTGCGGCTTTTTTGTGCACTTACTGCAACCATATCAAACTGTGTCAAACGGGTCTCAACACATTGATAATGACGGCATAAGATTACTGAGACTTTTCATCAAACGCCATAATAGTGGCGTGGGGTCAAAGTTCATCAACTCGCTGTGACACACGAAATTGCTGTAACTTCAGTGTCCGAGGTTCAACCTCCCTCAAACTACATTTGTGTATCAACACTCCCCCCCTGAAAATATTCATATGGTTTTAAGGAATTATTAAGTTATTTTGCCAATGGGCGTGGCAAAATAACTGACTAGCGCCCCCTAAAGGGCAGCCCCGACACCACGATTGGCCGACATGTACAAAAATCGACGGGGACATGTGTCTTTTCATAACAAACAAATAAGTCTCTTGGATAGATATGCTACACCAAACAGGAAGCCCACCATTTAGGCTTTAGTGGGTTTTTTTATATATATGTTTTTTTTTTCATTTTTTTTTTTTTCTAGGAACAGTACAACAACAGTACGGCTTTTTTGTGCCACTTTGTATATATGAATATATACATATGAATATATATACAAAGTGGCACAAAAAAGCCGTACTGTTGTTGTACTGTTCCTAGTTGTACTGTTCCCACTTTGTATATATATGAATATATATACAAAGTGGCACAAAAAAGGCGTTATGGCGGAGCGTTATGGAACAACGCAACAGGAAGTCGCCAATTTTTGACGTTACACGTTTACACGTTTTGACGTTACACGTTCGTTCAACTTTAAATGACGTCATCTCAACAACTAGGTGGCGTTTGATTACACGCCATCAAAACACGAGGTTGTCGCGTCTGTGTGATGTCACAGTGTGGGTGGTCATAGGTTTATACGATCTGAAGCGAAACTAGAGTTTTAGTTTTTGACCTGAACAGATCAGTCTGAGCGGAGTGACGCTGACAGCGCTGCACGTGATGGCGTGGACTGTAGTGCGTGATTAGTGGCCGTGGTTAGGGGCCGTTTCTCCCGGCCCCCCCCCCCCCCCGCGGCCCGAGTTCTGCTCGCAGCCCGACTTGTGTTTTAGTAACAGTACAACAACAGTACATCTGAGTAAATGTACTTAGTTACTTTACTTTCCACCACTGAGTTTTATACATATATTCATGTGGCCCTGACATGTAAATGTAGAAAATGGATTTATTCAGTTTTCAGTTCTTATTTCTGTCTAATCTTGCTAACCCTAACCCGAACCCGATGCTTTAAAAACATTTACTATCCTTGATATACTTGTAGTTTGATTCCACAGCAGCAGAGGTGTCACCTCCTTCTGCCTCCTCAAACAACAACACTTTCATGAAACCATTAACAGTGAGAAACGAACCTGACTGAACCGGGTCACCACACTGACGTCCTTCAGGTGCAGGTGAAATCTAAAGATCCCTGAAACCAAGGAACTGAACCAGATGTGTTTTATTAAAGAGGCTGAAAACATCTGCAAACACAGAAGATGGAACATCTGTCAGGAACTTGGTTGAGATCACTTTTCCCATTGAAGGATCATGAAGAACATCTTGTTTCTCTTGTTTCATTTCAGACGACATGTTGCAGTCCAGGATGACATTTGAAACCCTTCTCAGACAGTAGTGTTTTGTTCAGGTCTGGTTGGATCAGATCGAAACCTGCAGCAATATTAACAGACGATTATTACTAGTCCTGAGACCCACTTACTGACAGGATCTCCGCCTGTAGGTGGCGCTCTGCTCCCACAATCACTGCTGCAGGTTTGTCTGACGCAGCAGGAACTGTCCTCAGAGCTGCTGAAGAAACACACACGCACACACACACACACACACACACTCAGATAACATGGACACGAGACGTGTTATTAAGAAGAAGTTGAACACACATGACTCATAGATCATGTGATATTTTACGTGTTATTTTGATATAAATCAGATTTCATGATCTGTGTTGTTCTTGACTAAATGATCCCTCAAGCTTTCAAGCACTATCCAGTCATCAATAATAGGATAATAATACAAATAAAAACTAATTTACAGAAGTATTCAGAGCATCAATCCTTCAGTACTCTGTCGAGCAGCCTCTGGCCTCGAGACTCTGCAGCTGGATCTGAGCACTTCATCCCTTTAGTCCTCTCAAGCTCCGGCAGATTGAAGGAGAAGCGTCTGTGAACCGTCTGTGAACCGATGTCTTCAGGTCGCTCACTGACAATCAGTGGTTTCAGTCTGAGCTCTGATCTGGGGACAGAGTCCTGAAGACACTCAGGGACAGAGACACTGAGTGAAGACAGTGTTGTTGTGATCATCGTGGAGCTGAGAGAGGAACCATCATGCTTCAGAGAGGTTGATGGTCAAGGGTTCACCAGACGGTGTCTCATCCGGAGGCAGCTGTGCTTCTGGGAAACAGTTTTATTCCCTCGATTATCTTCAACTCGTCAGTTTCATCAAGGAGGTCTACAGAGATCCGTAGACTTCCTGGTTCGGCTTTTGTCCTGAGACGCATCGTGAACATCACACACACACACACACACACACACACACACACACACACACACACACACACACACACAGGAAACACCTGACCACAGTCTTTAGAGTGAAAGTATAAGCCGGTGTTGTTTGGAGGAATCCAGTATTTCTGGTTGACGGGAAGGAACCTAGATTATTTATCTTATAAAAAAGAAACCGTGGTGTTGTGTCTGTGATGTGTGAACACATGAACAAACATCAGTGTGATAAGAACTAACTGAAATGACAGAAACCACCTTTGGCATTTATTTAACGTCTTCTTTGGTTTTTTAGTTTGGTCCATGTCCCATCTGCTGACATGGAGGAGGCAGGGTTCATGTACAATTACTGCAGCCAGACACAAGGGGGCGATCCAGATGCTTAGGTTTCACATTTGTGAGCTGTTATGTCGTCCATCTTTATTTAGTCTGTGGTTGTTATTGGAGACTCGTGATTGGTCGAGCGTGTGAATCGTCACCAGGTGGCAGCACTTGATATTTTGGCTTCGTTTTTTTACAGTGGGAGGCTCAGTGACGTGTCGTCCATCTTTAATTCACTTGCTCATAATTGCTGCTAAAGTGTTTTCACGTCGGAGCTAATGAACACGCTGGCTGTTGCAGCAGCAGATGAACTTTGTGCCGACAGAAACAACAACAACCCAGTGAGAGTCATTAAGTGTCTCTGTGTTCGGACCCTGAACACATGCAGCCAGTCCTGCGTAACTCAACCCCTGAAGTTTGCCAGAACAGATCCATCATCATTTACGTCCTGCTGAGCGCTGTTTGTCTGAGCCGCTCGCCGCCCGCTAAAGGTCAGAGCATAAGAGACTGTTTAGTGGCTCCGAGCTGCGTATGAAAGGCCGGCCTTCACGGCCGCCGCCGCAGCCGAGTGAGAGGCCGAGAGGAAATGAGTGTGAAATGAATGTCACATTGAAATCAAAGGCCGGGAAGATAAATGAGAGAGGTGGTTGGAAATCACCTGGACCGGGGGCGAGGGAGACACGGAGCTGGACGGACGGACGGGTGGACGGACGGATTGAGGGATGGAGGGAGGAGTAATTATTAGTGATTGGGCAGCTTCCCCCGCATGTGTTTCATTAGCACTGGGCTGTTCACACACAATCTGCTCTCTGTTGGGCCCGGCCACTCCGGTTTATTTGACCATCTGAAATCTTAACAGTTAATACCTGTATATTTCCAGCATAATATTGTCTCTGGCAGAGATCTGCAGAAAACGTATCCCCGTGAAAATAAACTGCTGCGCTCGGCTGCCAGGTAATACAAGGAGCTGAGGACGGAGGGGGGAGGAGGAGGAGCAGGGGGGGGGGGAGTCACACAGGTGAGGAGAACAGAAGCTGTTGGTGAGAGAGGTGAACTGTCGGAGTAAAGGTGAACACAAAACCAGACATTACAGAATCTGTGTTGACGACCACGGTTATGGGTTAAAACCAAACCCTAACCTGAACCAGAAAACTGACCCTGACCAGAGGAGGTTTGTTTGTTTAGATGCTTCAGACGTGCACTTGACTCCAAATAACGTCAAGAGAGGTTTGTTTTCTGAGTGAGAGGCTTCTCCGGATCTTCTCCTGCAGCCTCCTGGTAACATGTGTGTAACATGTCAGAATGAGTCCATGTGAGGAGACAGCAGGACAATGTGTGGAAGCTTCCCAGTGAGCGAGTGGACGTGTTGATGAGGTTTCTAACACGTGACGGACGTGAAACTGGAAGAACACAAACATCTCAGGATGAAGAAGAGGAGCCGTACACGTAGAAGACGAAGACGTGAACTTGGAAACACGAGGAGGTTCCAGATCTTCTGGTGATGAGGGCCGACGCCGGTGTGGATGAGCTGTGAACGTACATTTCTTTAAAGCCCATGGTTCTTTACTGCGGCTGCTGTTAGAGGAGAAATCACCTCTGCGCTCACTTATCCTCTGTGAAAACACAGAAACACCTGCACACGCTGTGATTTTTCATCATCATGTTACCAAGCTCCGCCGCCTGCAGTCATTTCCACATCTACACATTTCCACCGTGCGTCAAAGGAAAGGGCGGCTGTGGAAGGCGATAGGCTGCAATCATCA
The DNA here is from genome assembly GCF_009819705.1 of Hippoglossus hippoglossus. Taxonomy (NCBI): domain Eukaryota; kingdom Metazoa; phylum Chordata; class Actinopteri; order Pleuronectiformes; family Pleuronectidae; genus Hippoglossus; species Hippoglossus hippoglossus. The sequence continues at coordinate 926,026 of NC_047155.1, forward strand.
TCGCCACCACCGCCATCATCATCATCACAAAACACACACACACGTACAGGCGCGTGTTTACACACACAGTTTATCAGGAGCCAGAGTGGGTTTTTCTTCTCCCCTGGGCCGGCAGCTTCAGGGAGGAGGAGACGTAAAAGTCAACATTTCCAGGGTGATGGTAAATGACGGAGCTGCAGCCGCTCAAACCACAGGCACGTTAAGCAAACACCTGTGGCTCAGGTGGAAAAGCAAGGCCTCGCCGGCCGAGAGAAGGAGCTCTTTCTCTGGCCACTTGAAAGTCCCAGGGCTTAAGGGCGAAAGCCCTAATTTTATTACAGCTTTTAACCAATGCCCTCGACTTTCTGAGGTCCAAACAAAAAAGATATTAAAAAAGCGTGCAACAATAAATTAAAGACAAATCCTCACAATGAAGTTTCATGCTTATGTTGGATTTTATGCTGAAAGCATCTTGAAGAAATGTCACATGAAACTAGAATCACGATTAGTCACACAAAGTAGTTTATTAACAAACTTTGAGATTTAATCTAATTTGGATAAAGGCAGATAAATCTGATAAAAGCCTGTTTTAGTGCTTGTTGTCCAACTGCTGCTGAACTTATATATTATATTTGTTGTAGAGAGATTTACATTCATCCAGGAAGAGAAGGGAAAGTTTAATATAAACTAAAAGATGAAGGACTTTTATTAAACTATACGGTTCTTTCACACACACCTTCCACGTTCCAGACATTCAGACAGAACATCAGGTGTGAAAGGTTCCTCAGAGCAGAAGAGGAGTTCTGGGTCTGGATCAAACTGAACCATGGTTCTGTTCCAGAGTGAACCCCCCCCCCCCCCTATCTGTCCCAGGATTCATTGCGTTTCGGTGATGAAGCAAGCGACGGAACATCTAATGCTTGAGCAGCCAACAGCTGACGGTTCACGCTACAAAACCAAGGGGCATGAAAACGTTGTCTAGCGCTGCTGCTCGACGTCACCAGCTCCGTGACGCCGATCGTTGAAAACACTGAAGACCGGAGCGTCTCATTTTGAGTCAGCTCCTCTCTGCAGCCACAGTGTCCTCCAAAGGACTCGGCCTCTGGATTGGGACACAGCTCCGGTCGATGAGCTGAACTCACGACATTTCTGATGCATTAACAAGTAGCAGCTGTCGTTGGCTCTGCAGCAACAGCAGAAACCTACATGTAGCCTCTTTTCATAAAAAGCAGTGAGCGCTGGTTTGGCAAAGTCAACGAGCCAAATAAACACACAACAACCACCGCAGACATATTCCAGGACACAAGTCAGTCACAATGAATACACAATAACCATCACATCCCTTCATAACAACAACAAAACACGCTGACGTAAATGCGGTCGGTCTGATTGTACGTTTTGGTTCTCGCCGTTTTAACCCTCGCCCTTTTTTTCCAGCGCCGCCTGAGAAAACGTGGCCCTGTTCCCTGCTCACGGTGAGGGTCACCACGGGAGGTTTACAGTTCACCCACCGTGTCCGGACCTGTCACAGTTTCCATGTTTCAGCTGCTGTGACAGAGGAGCCTCGGCCCCTCAGCGCCTCCTCCAGCCCGGGGGAGCGTTTCCAGCGAGCGATGAAGAAACTAATAAACAGACTCTCGCAGTGATCCATGTCACATTGTTTGGCCCACCTGCAACCTGTAAACTCCACCGTGGACTGGATGTTCTCAATTTGTTCCACGCGGAGGCCCTGGCTTACATTAGCCTAAAGCGGGCACTGGAACAGCATCTGGTCCGAGCGGCATTCATTTTCAAGTCAGTTACAGAGCGCCGGAAACCAGGAGACAGGGCGCGTCTGTCAGAGAGCAGGTCAGGGCACGATGAGGGACGAGCGACGACTCCACCGCTGGAGCGCAAAGAAGAAGGAGGCTCGGTATAGGTGTTAAATTAATGAGAACAAATGTATAACAGCAGAAATAAGAACTTAAATCTCATGAGCTGTTTTGGGGAGAAACTTGTCAATGAGAGAACAACAGCACAAAACATGTCGTGGGAGTAGTATTCACATACTTATATTCCATAAAAGTACCAGTACAACAACCGGCATTACACTGAGAAGGTGTGTGTTCTAAAGTACGATCCAATACACTGACTCAAAAGTAAAAGAAGTAAAACTATAATGAATCTTCTTAATGTAGAGTTCGAATAGATCTGAGGGAACACAGTTCACTGCAGAGAGGTTTTCACAAGGCAAAGCAGAGAGCTGCATTTGATTCTGGGTGAAATCCAGTTCTGTTTTAAAGCTGGTTTCACCTGTAAATTCTCTGTCTGACATGTCGTCAAGAAGAAGAAGAAAGTTTGAAAAACAAAGTACAGGACTTGGGTAAGTGGACTTAATGATTTTCCATCAGTGTGGATCCAATTAACATCTTCAACATGTCAAACCTTCACGTTACTGTCATCTTATTCTATTTCAAGGAAAGAAGTAACATTTCAGTTTATTTATAATGTTGTTTATGAACACCAACATCCTGATGTACGAATCCCATCTTCCTCTGGTTTGATCAAACGTTTTCCATGTGAAGCCTGGTGAACATGCACAGGGTCACTCACACACACACACCCATGTATACGTGCACGCAGTCGTAACTTAGAGCAGATGAACGGGGCTATTTGGGTCCTAATGGGACATTTCACCAAAACAAGCTGTAAACGAGCTGTAAACACGGAAATGTGCTGGAGGTTTTCTTCTGTCGGCTGCTTTTCAAAACCTCTCTGAAGGTGGAAACAGAGGAAAAGCATTAAAACCTGAGATCCTTTTGGAAAAGAGTTTCTGACAAACTGAAACCTAATGACGGCGCGAAATGGAAAATAATAAACTAAGATTCTGCACCTTGGAAACGTGGAGGTCACAGACAAATTCCATCCGTTAGTTGGTATATTTCTCTAAAATCCACAAATATTAAACCTCCTGGTGGCACTAGAGTCAAAGTCCGAGGATCGTCTAAGACATTATTGTTCCTCAACTGGAACCATGAGTGTCTGTTTGAAGAAAAACCGTCTCGAGACCAGATCGAACTTCAGAGTCACGTCAGTGCAGCTGCTCACACGTCGCGGTGGCAGAGAAGGAGGAGAAGCAAATGGAGGGAATCACATAAAACTCTGGTTGTGATGTCAGAGTAGAAAGAATAAAGACGCATCGGTCCGTCCATTCATTTCTTCCACTGGGCCGTGGTTGAGCTGGAGGAGAACCAGGCTGTTCTGAACGTCCCTCTCGCCATCTATCGATAAACGATGTGTGCCCCGTCCCAAATAAATATTATACTTAGAGGATAAAAGTATTAAAGTATGTGTGGTTATCATCAGGTTCAGTAAGTGAAGTAAGGAAGCGTAGATGCAGACAGTCTGTGGTACTGCAGCACTTTGCTCCTGCGGGTCAGGTCGGTCCTGTTGGCCCAACATGGATCCATCGCTGCTTTGGAACAGACGGACGTCGGCCATGTTCGGAGGAGCCTTTGAAATGGGACGGCCTGGTGTCCTCGTGTGACGCCATCAGCCTCTGGAAGATGCTGCCTCTGAAGTGGGAAACAAGGAGCAGCTGTTTTACCGAGTTCCCTCAAAATGTCCAAACGTTTCTCTCCATCTTTACGGCCGAGCCGCAGAAGAAGCTCATTTCGGCTGAGTTCTCATTCCTCGTATCTCTACTGCTTACTGCTAAATGACGCTGCACCAGTTCACTATTTCTATTTCCCATGAACTATGTGATACTTCAAGTCCTTGGTCCCACAGATCTATATTCCTACATTGTAAATTGGCACCTGTCAGCTGTCTGTCACGTTCTGCCTCCTACTCTGCCTGAACTTAGTCTGCACCAGAGGAGGAGGAGGATTTTGACCACTGACGTCCGCAGAGCCATGAAACTGCCAGGGCTATAAAGACAACTTTCACTGTGTTTTCTATGTGGTACAAGATTAAAGCATGAAACAGGCAGAGAGGATGTGTCAACACTTTTTATAGCCACTGTATATGTGAGGGCGGTTCCTGTATCCGAGGAACAGTGGGTGTGAGTCCAAGGATAACCTAAAGGACACGGACACGCTGTATAAACAGGTCCAGCAGACACACTCCCACACCCAGAGCCCACCACCTTCACTTCAGAAAACGCTGACGCATCAGAACGTGAGAGCAGCTAAACAGGAACAAGACAGAAAGGGAAGAAACCGTTTGGAGGAAATGTGGTTTGGGCTCACGTGGAAGGAGCTTTCACACGGAAACACGGATCCGGACATGTTTCTGATAACTTGTGGACATTTCTGAGTTTGAGACATGAAACAATGGTCCCGAGTCAAACCAAAGACATCAAGTGCAAACCAAGTCCGATCCAGCCACCGGACAAACAGCCATTAGCAACATGTGCAGCTGCTTTAGAGCCAAAGATTTAAATCACACTTTAACATTTAATCAGGTTAATGTCGACAGCACATTAGAAAAACTAAGAATGACGCCGTTATTAACATGCTGTCACTAATCTGTTCGTGTCATGATCTGCATCCGGAGGACATTTTGTGTGTGAATTGTCTTTATTGGACTTGATAGATAGAATTCATTTTATTTGTTGCGAGTATTTAACCTTAAAACAAAGATGTTCCGTCCCTTGGTCTTTAGGGAAACGTCTGTGAGGCTACGACCTGTGATGAACACTGTCCCTGATATTGAATTCCCGTTCCCTGCTGGTGTAAACTCCTGAATGTGCGGCTGTGCGCTCCTGGCTTTGCCTCGCAGTGATAATAATAACTCAGGGAGGCAGACGGTGTGTAGGTCTGATATTTAGACAGACAGGGGTGACTGACGCTGCCAAACGACACAGCGAGACAGTGTCTGCCCTGAGGTTAGACCAATAAAATAAAGAGTCAATTTGTTGGCAGTCCCCCTCCCTCCATAACTGTGAGCCTGTGTCTCCAGACACGTCCTGTTGTCACAGACACTTGGTGGAAATCTGCAGTTTGTTTATAAGACTTCACACCGATGGGGGGAAATGGCAGGAAATATAGAATATTCATGGTTTGGCTGGAACATGGTGTCGTGGGATGATATTGGTCTCTCACTATATGGTTGTAAATATCACTCACACTGCCCACCGGTAAATTTGAGCTTTCACTGTAAGTCAAACTACAGGAAGAGCTTCGTTGAAGCAGGTGTGAACCATGTTTTTGACGTTTGGTGATGGACAGAGATCTGAAATGTCCATCGTCCTGTCCGCAGCACTGTGAGACACGAAGTTTAATCCAGTCCTGTGTCATTTGTCTGACTGGAATCAGTGTTTGTGTATTTTAACGTAGTCATAATGACATTTTATTCCAGCGGTGTGTTTCCATGGAAGTCTGTCATTTCAACAAGAATCAAAGTGTCTGTGAGACAGTAATTACAGACAGCGGTGCTTTGTGCTGAATGCTCACATGCTCACGCTGACAATGTTCATGTTAAAGTGGTTTTCTCAAAGACTTTCATTTAAAATAAACGTCTGTTAAGAACGAAAATAGATGATTGATTAAATGTGATGCAGAATCACGCTGGTCCATGACAGAGGTCTGCATGTAGCTGCCGCAGCCCTGACATGTGGATCCTGTACAGGAGGTGAAGCACATGCGTGTAGCTGCCGGCGGTGCCGAGCCACTCCCGAGGGCGGGTGGCGGTCGCAGCTCAGTGTCAGTGTCAGCTGTCAATCATCACGTCTCAGCCTGTTTTTATATCATCAAATAACTGATTCAAACCAAACTGATCAGAAACACTTGAACAAACATCAGTGAGATGAGAACGATGTTTTTGTCCCATATCCCATCTGCTAACATGGAGGAGGCCGCGTTTATGACCTATACTGCAGCCAGCCACAAGGGGGCGATCCAGATGATTTGGCGTCACTTTTGGAAGCTGTCCTGTCGTCCATCTTTACTTATTGTCTATAGTTAGCGTGCTGACTTGAGTGGAAGCAAAGACGTTACGGAGCCAAACAAGAATGACTTTTGTGTTGTTTCTTCACATCTGTCGACAGGATTTGATGAGTGGACGAATAAAGTTTGATGATGAACTTGTGTTTCTGATCGATGAGTAAATAGTCACAGAAACAACGTGCATGATCTGAAGTCAGCTGAATGATGGGAGCACGTGACAGAGGAACAACAGTAAACTGTGTTACAGCAGCAGAGATGTTTCACACTGAGCTTTAATTTACAATTAAAACAAACACGAAGCTGCTCCTGAGCCTCGTCTGAGCCGCTGCTCGGCCGCCAGTCGCTGCTACTCACATCCTTCAGCTGTTTAGTCGAACTGACTGGATCAGGTTGATTTTATGTGTGATCCGTGACAGCCTCATATTATCCAATCACTTCTGTTCATCCATCACGCCCTCGCGGCGAGCTGCACGGTGTGAGACACGGATCGAGAGCAGAGCAAAGACCAGTAAAGACAGACGGAGAGGGAAAGAGAAACACTGCATCAGAACAGCAGCTCCTGTTACAAACCACCAGAGACTCCACTCCGCTGCCAAAATATCCAGATCTGAACCCGAGCTCTGTGGCTGCTAATTATTCCTCGAGCCTGGTCCAAACTAAATTTATGACACGACGCTGGCGCTGCTTGTGGCATCAGGAATTAAACTGGCAAAGAGTCTCAGAATCAAACCCAAGGGCCCCTGTCCTCCAGCAGAGGAAGGGACATTAAAAAATGGAGGAGGTAAATGTTCAGAAGGAAAACAGTGACAACAATCACAGCTAAAGACCTGTTACATACATACATACCCCAAAAGCCAGGGGGCAAACATACCCAATAAGTTCCAGCCTAATGCAATAATCTCCATAATTTGCAAATCAATGGAGAGAGATCTGATTGCAGCACCAGTGTGTCCAGCTCCATCCTCCCCAGTTTGCTTACGGGAGCCATGGAGGTGCAGACGCTGCTGAATCCTGTCACCAAACACCAAATTCACCCCAAAGGATACGCCAGGATTTTATTTGCTGATTTTATAGCTCAGCTTTTATTTCTATGAAGACACATATTCTGTTAAAAGGGCTAAATGATCTTAATGCTAATAAGGGGCTGATTCTCTGGATGAGAGATTTTCTTTCCTGCCATCCACTGAGGGTCAGTGTTGGGTTCTCTCACCTCTTCTCTTTTCTCTTTTTACAAACAAAGACCTTGAAGATCTTTAAATATCTGGATCGCCAGCTGAGATCCTCTGGGATTACAGACAATTTAATGCTCACAGCGTCTTTACCTGAGAAAAGTCTGCAGACTTAGTGTCAGCAGGAAGATTCTGGGACTTTTCTACATCAGCCTTGATCAGAATGTTTTAACGTTCCATCTTCCTGCCTGGTTCGGTCGTTTGGACTGTAAAGCCAAACATAAACTTTCCAAAAGTGTACTGATGGGCAGTAAAATAGTTTACAGACAACCAAAGACTTTGGACCAACATTTAGCCGTCCGTGACATCAGAGCTCACCCGTCCGTGACATCAGAGCTCACCCGTCCGTGACATCAGAGCTCACCCGTCCGTGACATCAGAGCTCACCCGTCCGTGACATCAGAGCTCACCCGTCCGTGACATCAGAGCTCACCCGTCCGTGACATCAGAGCTCACCCGTCCGTGACATCAGAGCTCACCTGTCTGTGACATCAGAGCTCACCCGTCTGTGACATCAGAGCTCACCCGTCTGTGACATCAGAGCTCACCCGTCCGTGACATCAGAGCTCACCCGTCCGTGACATCAGAGCTCACCCGTCCGTGACATCAGAGCTCACCCGTCCGTGACATCAGAGCTCACCTGTCTGTGACATCAGAGCTCACCCGTCCGTGACATCAGAGCTCACCTGTCCGTGACATCAGAGCTCACCCGTCTGTGACATCAGAGCTCACCTGTCCGTGACATCAGAGCTCACCTGTCTGTGACATCAGAGCTCACCTGTCCGTGACATCAGAGCTCACCTGTCCGTGACATCAGAGCTCACCCGTCTGTGACATCAGAGCTCACCTGTCTGTGACATCAGAGCTCACCCGTCCGTGACATCAGAGCTCACCCGTCCGTGACATCAGAGCTCACCCGTCCGTGACATCAGAGCTCACCCGTCCCTCAGCTGGTTAAGGTGATAATGTTTTTGTTTGTCTGTATCAATGAACAGTCAAAGTCATGAAAGCTTTGCAAACTCATGTCTCTCTCTCTCTCTCCCTCTCTCTGTCTCTCTCTCTCTCTCTCTCTCTCCCTCACCCTCTCTCTCTCTCTCTCTCTCTGTCTCTCTCTCTCTCTCTGTCTCTCTCTCTCTCTCTCTCTCTCTCTCTCTCTCTCTCTGTCTCTCTCTCTGTCTCTCTCTCTCTGTCTCTCTCTCTCTCTCTCTCTCTCTCTCCCTCACCCTCTCTCTCTCTCTCTCTCTCTCTCTCTCTCTCTCTCTCTCTCTCTCTCTCTGTCTCTCTCTCTCTCTCTCTCTCTCTGTCTCTCTCTCTCTCTCCCTCTCTCTGTCTCTCTCTCTCTCTCTCTCTCACCCTCACACTCTCTCTCTCTCTCTCTCTCTCTCTCTCTCCCTCTCTCTTTGGGGGGTGGTACTCAGTGTTTGTGGGGTGTGTGTGTGTGTGTGTTTGGTGCCACGCAGTGTAACAGTGCGTGTGACTGAGTGGTGGACAGAGCAGGAGGAAGATTCGTGTAGAGATCTTGTAGTAAAAAGCGTTCGGACAGGATGACATCAGGTCCTGATTAGGACTGGAGCCCCAGTCCTGCTCCGGTCCTGCCCCGGTCCTGCCCCGGTCCTGCCCCGGTCCTGCTCCGGTCCTGCTCCGGTCCTGCCCCGGTCCTGCTCCGGTCCTGCCCCGGTCCTGCTCCGGTCCTGCCCCGGTCCTGCCCCGGTCCTGCCCCGGTCCTGCTCCGGTCCTGCCCCGGTCCTGCTCCGGTCCTGCCCCGGTCCTGCTCCGGTCCTGCTCCGGTCCTGCCCCGGTTAGCTGCAGGACTCCTCGGAGCACCTGCAGGCTGCTGTGTGACTGCGAGGGAAATATTTTCCCTGGACTTGGTTCAAACTTTGAGGGGAAAGAGAAAAAAACGTGGGCAGCGGCATTACGCCATCCGTGCCTCTCTTGGAAAGAAGTGGGATTTAAAGAAGTTCCTTACAGGACGTCCAGCAGAATGGAGCCGTGCACGGTCTAATGCGAGTCCGCTTCCCTGAGCCTGCTGGCGGATCCCTGCTCCCCTGTCTCCGTCTGGATCTCTGCAGCACCATGGTTCTGACGGGACGGGACAATCAAGACTCTCAGGATTTGTTTCTTCAACCACATCTTCACTTTTACCACCTGGCTCATGTCGACAGTTCCTTCTAGAGAGGAGCCTCGCTTCTCCTCCCGGTGGCAGAGGACCCTCAGAGGATGAGAGACAGGACGGGGATTCTGAACAGACTGAGCGTTATTACAATGACGGTTTGGCCAAAGGCAAAAGGGTTTTAGGATGAAACTTGTGAAGCGTCTTTGTCTCCTGCTGAGCTGCTGGACTCTCATTTACCTGCACCCCGTCCTCGGTTCACTCAGCCGGAGCAGGCCGACCGAGCCCCACCACCGGTACCGGCTCGGAGAGGCAGCGGAGAGCGCGACAGGCGGCACGGACGGAGAGCAAGTCCCCGGGAGAACCGGCAGTTCCACCCTAACACCCGGCAGACAACCGGGGGCCGGGGCGTGGAGACCGTCCCCGCTTGTTCCGGCGAGGATCACGCGTATCCGCGCGAGTCCGCCGTTAATCAAGGCTGAGTTGACTGTTGTAAAAAGCGCAGGCACCGCAGTGACATCCGCGTCCCTGCGCAGCGGGGCCGTGCCGGTGAACCGTGCACAGCTGCAGCACCGGGACCGAGCAGGGAGCCTGGGGCGCAAAGAGGCTGTGCGCTCCTGGCTGCCCGGAGGAGATGCTCGCTCCAAAGCGCACGCTCCCGCGGCTTTTAGCGCGCATGCAGCTGTGAAAGGAGTCAGGACTGCGGACGGAGGAGGTGGAGGCGGGAGCTCCCCGGCTAGACATGTGGGGAAAGCTGCTCCAAGTGCAGCGAGAGCAGCCGGAGCGGCACTTGGAGTGCGCACCGGGGATCCACCGAGAGGAGCCGCTCCGGTGCGCACCGGGGATCCACCGAGAGGAGCCGCTCCGGTCCGCACCGGGGATCCACAGAGAGGAGCCGCTCCGGTCCGCACCGGGGATCCACCGAGAGGAGCCGCTCCGGTGCGCACCGGGGATCCACAGAGAGGAGCCGCTCCGGTGCGCACCGGGGATCCACCGAGAGGAGCCGCTCCGGTCCGCACCGGGGATCCACAGAGAGGAACCGCTCCGGTCCGCACCGGGGATCCACAGAGAGGAACCGCTCCGGTCCGCACCGGGGATCCACCGAGAGGAGCCTTTGTGCAAAAGCAGCCGCATGGTCAGAAGGCGGCTCCGGTGGCGCAGCGAGGATCCAGCTACAAAACCCTGAAAGCGAGCGACCGGGAGACGCATCCCAAGCAGCCGCTGGTGATTCCTCACGACTACATGCTGTCTCTGTACTGGTCCCTGTCCAGCGGAGACCTGAACAGCAGCGCTCTGCACGAAGCGGGTCTGGCCAACACCATCACCAGCTTCGTGGATAAAGGACAAGGTAAACACAGCCTCTCTGAGTTCATCCAACTCTTCTTCTTCTCTTGATGCTCTGTGGATCCTCTGGAGCTAAGGTTCTAGCTTCATTGAGCAATTTGTGTTTCTAAATCACGTTTTAACTTGCTGGTAGTTCTGGTTCATTCTGAATGATGAAGATTAAACTTACAAAGACAGTGATACATTTTAATTATTCAGGTAAAGCAGATGGAATAAACCAGATAAAACCCTGGAAGTCCACGTCCGTCTGAGGACACACTTCTCATTGTCATTTGCAGCATCACAGTCTGAAAGTGCCTCTGTAATGAGGTGTATCACCTAATGACTGTAAATACTTTGGGTTTGACAGCAGCTTGGCTGCAGCTGAGAAGCTGCTGTAACTGAGGGATGAAAACTGGTAAAAGAGTTGGAGACACCAGGAGCGAGGGCAGAGAGGAGGTGATGGTGCAGGATCCAGGGAAAGGTTAGAGGAGAGGGATGAGACCTGATGCTGAATGAGGAGGAGGGCATGAAGATGTGAGGGAGAGGACTAGAGGTCAAACCCCCGTCTAAAGGTCACTAGAGGAGGGCGGTGCTGGGAACAAGACCTTGTCCAAATGTGGACATGTCTGGGGATCCATGAGGAAGAAGAGCATCTGGAGGGGAGGCGAGCAGGTCAGCTGCTGGTACACTGAGGGAGCGATGGGAAAAGAGATGCTACTCATAACTGAGCTGGAGTTCAAAGCTGCAGGAAGCTGCTGCGAGCTCAGAACTATCACACATCAAATGTCTCTGGCACGTGGAGCAGCTCAGCCTTCGCTCTCTGGAGCTAGATGTTCAGGTTGATGCTCAGAGAAGATAAAACCAGCAGCAGGTTATCAGAAGTTAGCCTGGCTACATAATCCAGTTATTAAGGCAGCATTCCCAACGGATTATGGGATGTGGAGTTACTTACATATTAAAACAATTACGTAAACAGTCAACCTCGGCCTTTTTTCCGTTTTCCAATATAAATATTTTTATTATCCTGCTCCAGGATAAAATCTCTTTTTATAATGATTTTCTGAAATGATGGAGAAAATGAAAAGAAAGTTACTTCCTGAACCAGAGACGTTCTGAAAGTGACATCATTACATGAATTTAGTGAAGTGTGGGATCATTGGTTTTCTGTACATGACAGATTCCTGTGTTTCTTTGTTACTTCTTTGAGACTCATGTTTCCAGCTCTGGCCTCATTAGCATTCAACTCTCACATGATAAGGATGTTTTCTTTACTGCTTAATACTAGTGAGAAACATTTTGGACTGGAAATCAAGTCTGAGGGGTGTTTAGCTACACGCCTGTGCACATGCATGTAGCTTGTGTGTATTTACAGCGTCTCATGTATTTATTTGTGTGCGTGCTGTTGCATGTTGGTTTCTGTAAGTGTATGTGTGACTGTGTGTGTTTCCAGCCATCTGGTCACTGGTTGGCAGCACTGCTGCTTCACGGCCTCAGGAGGGTAAATAAACACTCCTCATGACCACAAGTAGGGCGGCCCCCCTGTGTAATGTTATCCTTACGGTGTAAAACTGTTTAAAACAATGTTTAAATGACCAGAGTTTAATGTTTCTAGCTCCACTAAAGGTTTACATTTCAAGCACTTAATGTACTTTTAATTTGGACTTTATTTGTTTAGCGTGTTCTCTTCAAATCGCCGGTGACCTCCTCCGCATGTTGAAGGTGTAACTGATGACCTGACACGTCTCTCACTCGCTCACATTAACTCAGTTCCCCCTCTTCGTCCTTCCTCCCTTTTTTCTTTCTTTCTTTCGTTGAGTCTTCTCTCGTTTGCCACGTTGCTTAAACGTCCACCAATGAACCTTAGTCTCAAATTACACATTGCTCGCCTCACGTTAAACACATGAATGAAATAAGAACGACTACCTAATGAAGACCATGTGAATTCAGGCTGTATCCACACCAAAACATTTGAGTTTTAAAACTCATCACTGTTGCTATGGTTACGCCTGCTGTCCACACTACCTGCTTCTAAGGTCGTTTCCTCTCTGAGTCTGAAGCTTCATGTGTTTGTTCCATGTTTCATCTGATCTGTTAGTTCTGGTTTCACGTTGTAATTTAGGGACTAAAGAATTCTGTCTGACATACGTACGTCCTGTGGTCATCACCTACGTGGGCGGAGTCTACCTATACTTGACTCTGATTGGTTTGTAGACGGCGTCTCACGGGGGCGTGTCATCAGTTGGGGGGGAAGTAGTCTTTCTGTTTGAATGGAGGAAATGAATGAAGCGCTTCATCTTGTTGCCAAGGTAACATCATGATGGTATCACTACCTTCAGGCGCAGTACTTTACACTACTTCATGTTGTGTTTGCTAACAGCTGATTTTCACTCAGCTTGTTTTATAACGCGTCACCAGCCGACATGCTGAGGAGGCGATCTGTGACAGTTCACACACACGTGCACATGGAGCTTCAGGTCCACGATAACAAACCTGATGGTCCTGGTCCTGAGTCAGGGCTGCAAGTTCAGGATCTGAATATGGAACATGTCACTGTGGGGACATAATGTGAGAGACTTTTCTAGTGGTTTCAGGAGAAAGGCTGCGGTTATGGTTTGGGCTACACATTTACTCCTAATGGTCAGGGTTGAATCAGCGCCCCCTACAGGAATAGTGAAACAAGTTTGCATGTGTGTTTGTATTGTGTTTGCAGCTTCCTGTAGAAGTGGTTTGAGCACAATAAACTATAATAAGTAGATCAGTTTGTGGTACGTGTGTGAATCAGTTATTGTTCTCTTTATCGTCAGAAAATAACAACAAATGTTGAAACAAGCCCAATGTGATGATTCAGATGTGCAAATCAAGAAAAGCATCAAATTCCCACTTTTGTGAAGCTTAAACCAAAAAATGGATATAAAATAATCACAAAATTTGGATTATTTCTTTATCAAATTTATTGCTGATTACTTTTCTGTTCACTGACTTCCTGCTGTTTTGAGTGTGTGCCTGTGTGTTTGTCTGTGCGCCCACATTTACATCTGGTCCTCTGAACACGCCGGCCTGTGTTTCACCCCCGTCGTGTTTGCACCTGCACTTTTTATGTTACACGTGCGTCTGCGAGTGATTTTACTTTTCTGTGCTCGTCCACTTCTCCGTGTTGTGTTTCCCTTCCTGTCGGTCTGACTCACATCTCTTTGTCTCTCTTGTCTCAGATGAGCGCGGGCCCCAGCTGAGGCGGCAGAGGTATCACTTCAACATCAGCTCCCTGGAACGAGACGGGCTCCTGGGGGCCGAGCTACGCATCCTGAGGAAGCGCCTGTCTGACCCCCGCAGAGCCTCAATGGGATCTACGGGCGCAGACGGAGGCAGAGGAGGAGACGGGGGTGGAGGAAGCTCATCCCCATGCCTGAAGCTGTACACCTGCGCCTCAGGTAAACAAAAGGCTGCTGTGCTCCAGACTAAGACCACTGAGGAGCTGCTCGGCAGCAGATGGGAAGTGTTTGACATATGGAAACTCTTCAAGGGCTTAAAACACCAGCAGCACCACCACTCCCAGCAGCTGTGCTTTGAACTGGAGGCTCTGGAGCACAGAGGCGGCCGGCCCATGGATCTGCGCACGCTCGGGTTCGCACGGCTCGGCCGGACCAACAAGGAAAAGGCCTTCTTCTTGGCGTTTGGCAAAAGCAAGAAGCGTGACCTTTTTTACAACGAGATCAAAGCCCGGTCAGGCCATGACAACAAAACCGTCTACGAGTACCTGTTCACCCAGAGACGAATGCGGCGAGCTCCTGCTGCCCGGGGGGCTAAAAAGCCTCTGCAGCAGCCGCAGTCCATCCCCCAACACCAGGTGGTGAAGACGAGGCCGCGCTGCAATCGGAAACACCTCCACGTGAACTTCAAGGAGATGGGCTGGGACGACTGGATCATCGCTCCGCTGGAGTACAACGCGTATCACTGTGACGGCGCCTGCGACTTCCCCATCCGCTCGCACCTGGAGCCGACCAACCACGCCATCATACAGACCCTCATCAACTCCATGGACCCCGAGGCGGCGCCGCCCACCTGCTGCGTCCCCACGCGACTCACCCCCATCAGTATACTCTACATCGACTCGTCCAACAACGTGGTGTACAAGCAGTACGAGGACATGGTGGTGGAGGCTTGTGGCTGCAGGTAGCAAAGAAAGGCGAGAGACGACGAGAGAGAAAGACACTTCCTGCCCTTCACTTTAAGAAACGACAGATTTGTTAACGCTGAGGGAGAGAGTTGTTATTTCAGCTGACGGTGACCGAACTCCCTGCTCAGCAACAGACACTATCCTTCACTCTCAAGTGGTCTGTCAGGCTGCATACCGAAGACTGTGGGACACTAAGACTAAACAGGGAGAGATAAACATGGAGGTGTTGCTCTTTAACGCAACACTCACTGAAACATGTGTCGTGTTGTTGTTGAACAAGATGCGTCCGAGAGACCGAACAGAACAGACGGCTGTTCACATCTTTATCGCCCGCTCTATTGTATTTTTTATTCCTCTTCAGATTTGTATCTTCGACTGATCTCGGTGTAAAAAGTTTGTTTGTAACAGAAATGCTATTGACACATGATTGAATTATACTCAAAAATGCCCTTTTCCAGCACTTACCTGCCGATGTGCCTTTGGCCTTTCACACACGAGGAGTCGTCCGAGCGCCTGATCCAAGACTTTTCCAATAAAGCATGTGAAGAATGTCTGATGTGTAAATAAAGTGATGAAGTGCTGATCTGACCTGATACAAATGTGGGAAAGTTGCATAAAATGCTCTTCAGAAAAACAGAGAAAGAAATGTGTAATTGACTGAGCTCCAAACTCCTCTATCAGTCTGAACCTGCGTGGACTGAAATATCTGAGGAATTTAACGTTTTCAGATGCCAAGTAACGAAAGAATGTTTGGTTTGGAACGTCAGCGTTTCATTGGTTTAACCAACAGCTGCCGAGTTAGGTGAAGAACATTAGTTCACACGTATGGAAGAAGTTTGTCTGTTAATAAATTTCATCCTTAGATTTAACATCTTGTTTCTGTTTCTCACTTTTTAAATGGTCAGATTTGATGATTCCTGTTTGCCGTGGTAAAACATATACTCTATATAACTATAAAATGTTATACTGTGTATATAAATATAAATAAGATAAATGTTTAACTTAGTGATCAGGACCGAGCATCAACGTTAGAAACATATTAGCTTCACAAGCTACATCAGCTTCGACAGACCAGTTGATCAGGATCACTGCTAGACAGGTTAATAGCTTTACAAGCTAAGCTAGCTAAAGTAGCTAAGTCACAGCTGGTGATAAGGACCAAGGTTTATCTAACGTTAGCAAAACATTAGCATTACAAGCTAAGCTAGCTAAAGTAGCTAAGTCACAGCTGGTGATAAGGACCAAGGTTTATCTAACGTGAGCAACATGTGGTTAGCTTTACAAGCTAAATTAGCTAAGGTCTGCATTATCTAACTGAATATGCTCTATTTGCATACAATTATATTATATGGAAAATCCATATTCAAACTTCTTGTATCATGTTTTCGACATTTTAGATGTTTTTTAACATCCTATAAATCAGAATATTCTGTCGGCAAATATATTTCTAACAGTAAAATGTTCAATAAATCAGATTACAGACATAAATATAACTGGAGAGTTTGTTAAATGTCAGTTATACTGGAGTGAAGGTTTTTGAGAATATAACTGAGAGAAAACAGCCTTGAAATGTTCGTGTTGTGATTAAATCTACAGAAACTGTCAAATAAAAAGAAGCGAGCGTATTCTGGACGTTTCTCTCGTCTCAGAGCAAAACGCTCAGGAGCTAAATGATCCAGAGTCTGTAAACGGACACGAGCCTGAGAGAGTTTTCGTCTGCAGCGTTTTGCATTAATCAACTCGTTTCGGACGGTGACACGAGCGAACACAGGATCTGAGGGAAGAACAACAACTGCACCTTCATTGTTGCTACGTAACAAACACACCAGCAGAAACACGCCCGGTGTCAGCGGCGAGCACCTGTCTGCTCCAGCTCCGCAGCCATTGGACCAAACCATCTGCTCCGAGCCAGTTGTTGCTCTTGGAGACGGAGTGATGTAAGTATTTCCTTTAATCAAAGC
The DNA here is from genome assembly GCF_009819705.1 of Hippoglossus hippoglossus. Classification (NCBI taxonomy): domain Eukaryota; kingdom Metazoa; phylum Chordata; class Actinopteri; order Pleuronectiformes; family Pleuronectidae; genus Hippoglossus; species Hippoglossus hippoglossus. The sequence goes on from NC_047155.1 coordinate 942,735, forward strand.
TGAGGTATGCCAGTGGTATTGCCCCCCCCCCCCCCTCTAGACCTGTACTGACAAGGCCGAGGCCGGAGGAGACGCTGAGCAGGACTGAAAACATACGATACTTTCAGGAAATTTTACATTTGTACCAGGACAGACTTTAATCTTGGGAATATCAACACTGTTCAGTCTTTTATTCCGACAGCAGCTCAGGAGGAGGAGGAGGAGGAGGAGGAGGAGGAGGAGGAGGAGGTTACACATTCAAAAAACCTCTTCCTGCTGCTGCAGCTTTGAATGATCACTTCTCCAAATGTAAACTTGGGATCTTGTTTTTCTCACGTCTCTGAATTAAATAAAAACTGTTTGTGTAAAGCCTGTGATTTATGGCGCCTGTGATTTGTGTGCCGGGCAACAATCAGCTCATTCTTCTCAGATGCGGGAAGGAACCCGTTCACTCAGACCTGACAGACCCAAATTTAGCAACAAATGGCCGTTACAGATAAGAGGTATTCAGTGTTTTTACAGCCTGAGACCGACTCACAGAATTCACCTGGTCGTGAACGTGTACAAATATGACTCCAGGGTTAAAGTAAGATGTTCCTTCCACTAAGTTCACTGGAGTTCTGTCCAGTTCAATCCTGCTGACTAACAAACAAAGTGAAAACATAACCTCATTGGTGGACGGAAGAATAACGAAGGGACGTCAAAGGAAAAAGTGACAAAGCATGAAAATATTTGAAAAGGACAAATTCATGCACACACATACGTCTGATTTTGAGAAAGATGAAGCCGACACCTTGGACCTTCAAGCTTTTATTAAATGACATTTTAAAACAATCACAGTGGAAATGTTTCAACGGTCTATTTCTAAATCCTCTGAAGAGTCGAGAGTTCTTCCTGAATCGTTACCGAGTCGTCGTCTGTGCTGCTGCAGCTCCGTTGAAGGAGTGGAGTTGTTAAACGGACTTTATTCCCCACAGAGAGAACGTCTGGCTTTAATCATCACACATTTCCACACATTATCCCATCTCAGACACACAAATGATTTAAACCCATGTATGATTTATGGTGACTGATGTTTCCTATGATTTATGACGCAGTAAAATCACATTGGTTTGACAGGAGAGGAAACAAAATTGGGAGATTGACTTCATGATTTGTTTTTTACCTCTTATCACAGACGGAGAAACACAATGACTTGTTTTTATTAATTCTCCTGGAGGAAATAAGACGTAAAACTTTACAGCTGCAAGTACACGTGTATATAAAATACAGTAATTTCACCATTTCAGTTTTATTTTGTATCTTTATGTGGTTTTGTAGTCGTTGCCTCTCTGTGGTCATTTTACGTCTCTAGTTATTTTCTGTCTATTTGTGTCATTTACACTTTGTTCTGTTTCTTTATTCTCATATAGTTTCTGAAGTTATTTTGAATCTTCGTGACACTGACTCCTCTCTGACAGTCTGCTGCTGCAGCTGGTCGCGTCTGGATCGAGTCCATCAAGTCCGGTGTGGACGTCGGAGTTCTGATCTCAAACACACAGATCCGGTTTGTCTAATTCCTGCAGGAAACCCTGTGGCTCATTGTGTTGTTGTCGTTCAAAGGCCACTCTCTCCTCGTTCCCACCGGGGGTTTCCCAGCACAGCCACAGACCAACAGGTTGCTTCTCAGCATACCTTTATTACGCAATACACACGTGAACAAACATGAATTAATCTAAACAGAAATTGTCCAATAACCTTTTCAGGTTGCTCTGTGTCCTCCCCCCATGTGTCTCTCAGCTCTGCTGCTGCCTTCTGAACATGAGGACCAATCAGCCCTGCGCTGGTTAGTCCTCTGGTGCAGGTGGAGCTGTTATGCTATTATAACCTCTTCTCTTGGAAAAGCAGAACAAGACTGAGGCTCTTGACGAGCGACCATCACCTGCTCCCGGCTTCATTCCAATATATATGAAATATTAGAAATATTGGCGAACTCCGCCTCAGTTTTAGGTGAAATTGTTAATTACTTGGTTAAGATTGGAGAACGTTCATGGTTATGACAAGAAGAAATGTTGACTCGTCCATCATCCAGCTCCTCGTTGTAGCTCCGACAGTGGAGATGAAAACAGAAACAGTTTCATGTTCAACAAATCCCAACATGGCCTCGTACCAAAGCGCTCACCACCAGCGCCACCAGCGCCCCACCTCGGTTCTCCTCGGCCCTTTGGCCCAGCGGAGCTCGTAATCAGATTATGTTGAACTCTGCGTTTTGCCTTCTCCAGCCCAGAAATGTGTAGTAAAGCAGAAACATGGATTGTTTACACGTTTCGGGTTTCTTGTCGCTGTTTGTGGCTGAACTGTGGCAACGTGTCAGACGGAATCCAAGTGGACGGGATCAAGAACCGGGCTGAAGAGGCCTATTGTGGTCCGCCGCTCACATGTAATCAGAAACATGTGCAGCGGGGAAAGGGACGCTTGTTCAACAGGGCTTAACTTCATTCAACATAACTTTAATGGTCGCCCTTATTACACCATTTAACAATGATGTTGCGGGAAGGCTTGCAAAGTCATTTGTGTGTGAGTGTGTGTGAGTGTGTGTGTGTGTGTGTGAGTGTGTGTGAGTGTGAGTGTGTGTGTGTGTGTGTGTGTGTGTGTGTGTGTGTGTGTGTGTGTGTGTGTGTGTGTGTGTGTCCCATGTGCAGCGTACACACAAAGCTTGTGTTCCCACCGAGCGCTCCAGACCTGAACAACCTCGTCCAAGGTTAGTTACACACACACACACACACACACACACACACACACACACACACACACACACACACACACACACACACACACACACACACACACACAGAGAGATAAACCCTAACTACAAAAAGTAGATAATATGCAAATAAAAGCCACACACACACAAACTTTCACCCGCACACGCCCACATTGCATGCTGGGAAACACTTGTAGGTGTCGTGCACGGCGTGCCAGATAAAACGTCTCTGTTTTTATTTCAGCAGCTTATTGGCTCGGCCACATGATCAAATTCCTCCGTAACATCTGTCAAGAAAAACAACCACTGCATTTACTGAAGAGTGAAACACGGGTCAGCTCGTCAGGGTTCGGTCTGATCGCAATAAAAACACAAGGAGGTTTGAATGGAGACGTGATGAAACACACTGGACACGTATCAAGTGTGTGTGTGTGTGTGTGTGTGTGTGTGTGTGTGTGTGTGTGTGTGTGTGTGTGTGTGTGACCAGAGTATTAATGTAAAGTCTACAAACGTCTACGTTCAACATCTCAGAGCAGCCAAACACATTTTCAGTTAAGTTTTAACGTCCATTAGTTAGTGCTGCGCTACTGCAGCTTCATCCTCCTCCTCTTCCTCCTTTTCCTCTTCCTCCTCTTCCTCCTCTTGTTCTTCCTCTTCCTCCTCTTTCTCCTCCTCCTCCTCTTCCTGGAATCATATCAAATATTCTGTAGTGCTGTGAGAACAAGTTTCTCTTGTCAGTGCTGGAAATCATCCGATTGAGAGTTTTGTGTTGTGCACGAAGACACAGTTTGTCTGTTCGTGTGTGTTCACGTGTTGAGTGTGAAGCAGCAGCTCACCACCGTGTGGCGCTACCTTTAGAGGAAGCGTCTCTCAGTGTCTGCAGCTGAGTCCTGAATCTTCTGCTGCAGGCCCGGAACATTCACACATCTCTCTTTCACCACCTTTTGTGACAATTCACATTTAAGGATCTGCGGCCTGTTGCTGTGACTGAACTGTAGTTTGATCACAAGTCAACACAAACTGAAACAACTTGGTTTTACACTGAAGTCGTCGTTTTGTAAGACAATTATTTCCTCAAGTTGCTTTCCTCTTTAGTATTTGTTCAGATTAAACTTGTCTAAGTTAATATTTATCAGGTTTTCATTAGTCAGATAAAGCTCATGTTGTGTCTCCTGTCTCACTGTAACACAAACTGATTTTATAATGTTTATATTTCTTCTTGACGTTTCTGTCAGAAGTGAAAAATATGTTTTAGCCAAAACACACAAGATGTTTGACATCTTTAAAAAAGTGATTTCTGGAAGAGCCGAGTGTTTGAGCTGTGGTGATGATTCACTATCAGGGATGTCTCCTCAACACCTGGTAATGATAATGGTTCACAGAGGTGTGTGTGTGTGTGTGTGTGTGTGTGTGTGTGTCTGTGTGTGTGTCTGTGTGTGGTCATGAAATCATGGATGAGGCGTCGTCCTCTCCTTCACTGATTGTGACATTTTCTCAGGTTCTGGTTCCAGATTATTTTATTGGCTCAAAAAACACACATTAAAAACACTGTAAATAACGAAGGAGAGTTTTACTCTCTTATCAGTTTTCAAATATTTAAAAAGGGAGGATTTTACAGTAAGAAAGAAAGAAAGGTAAAGACAGAAGGAAGTATGGAAAGTGAATCCATAAAGAACGAAGGACAAAGCATTGAGACTGATTCTGTGTTGTTGGGATATCACTCTTGGTTTTGTGCGACCTGAAGAAACCATATTTGGAGAAGGCTTCACTCTCCAGACCTGGAGTCAACGACCACTTAATACACACATTTGGATTGTGTGTTATTTTAATACAACATGAGTGGAAGCCGGGGACAAATGTCCCCACATTGGGAAACGATAAAGTGAATCTTATACTTCTGGAAGGAGGAAAACATAATTTTACTTAGTTGTCTGCTGTTGTTTTTACTGGGAGCTGCTCAATACTTTGTTTAATCAGATACAAACTGAAACTGACGTTGTACATATGGATTATTCACTTAATATCAGGCCAAATGTTCACATGTTAAAGCTTAAAATTAGAGAGTGGGAGAAAATGATCAGGATGAACTTCAGGCTCGTTGTGTCCAGATGTTTTTGTGTCTGTTGCAGTCGCAGAGTTAACGGATCTCAGTGTCTCAGAGTCTCACGTGGGACAAGTGTCCCTTTTTTACTGCTAAACTCTCACTTCTGCTGGTGTCCGTGCACAAAGTAAATCACTGCTCGGCAAAACGCTGCAGATAAATCCTGGAGCCGCTTCACCGCCGTGTCTCTTACACTCTGCTACAACAGAGTTATGGCTGCTTGGAGAAAAAGGACCGAGACGGATCCACCACCTCCGAGTTTCACACTCACACACACACACACACACACACACACACACACACACACACACACACACACACACACACGCACACACTCACACACACACACACGCACACACCTCACGCCTCCTCCTCGAGGAGCAGAGAGGAAACATGGGTGGTACGAGCTGTGAACAGTCTCCAGTCACACTTTCTCTCCATCAAGGCATTCCAGGAGAGACTGATAATTAGTCTGTTTCCTCTGATTTGCATCGTGTGTGTGTCTGTGTGTGTGTGTGTGTGTGTGTGTGTGTGTGTGTGTGTGTCTGTGTGTAAATAAACAGCACCTCTGTCTGCAGAAATGTTCGGTTCTGTTCAGTTTCTTTGCTCGTTTCTCTACGTTTGTGTGTTCAAGCCTCTTCTGAAGTTTACGAGTCTGAAACTGAGACAAAGCTCTGATACACACGTTCACGATCTGGTATCTGGACGATGTGAAGGTGCGGCCTGTTTATCTCTCATTTCTGTTGTAACAATCTCTTTTCAGATTTGAAATCAAAACAGAAACAACAACATTTTTACTCTTTAACGTTAAACCTACGATATATCCCTTTGGCCACTAGGGGTCTCTCAATCAAAACAGTGACAAGAGACCTAGTTTGATGACGTCAGGAAGCAGCGAGGGATCATGGGAGTTGTACTCACCGTTTCTTGTCCCACGATTTTCTTGGGTTGCTCGGTTCCTCTGTGCATTTGCATTTCACTGGGAGACTTCCAGCAACAGAACGATAACGAACAATCCTGACGAGTTATGAGCGAGCAAACCAAGCAGTGGAAGGAAAAGGCTCCAGTGGGATTCGTCAGGTCGTCCGGTCGTTTGCCCCCGAAGTTCTCTCTTTGGACGGACCGATGTTTGTTCAAGTTTCTGATCAGTTTGGTTTGAATTAGTTATTTGATGAAAACGGGCTAAGACGTCATGATTGACAGCTGAGACTGACTCACGATTGGTCCGGCGTGTGTATGGGCGGGGCCTCGATACCACGGCTCCACTACACGATCACTACTCAGACTCTGACCGCAAATGAAGACATTGGCGTCAAGATGGTGGCGCCCGAGGAAGTGGAGACACGTTGTTGATATTGCTCCTGTGTCACATGACTCTTTCGGTCCAATCGTGATCGAGTGATCACACCTGCAGTAGAAGTTTAATTAGCTCAAGATGGGTAATGACTCTGAGACTGTAGAACCACGGGAACATCCAAGTCAGCAGTGTGGGAACATTGTGTGTGTGTGTGTGTGTGTGTGTGTGTGTGTGTGTGTGTGTGTGTGTGTGTGTGTGTATGTGTGTGTGTGTCATCGTCTGGCTCTTGTGAGTGTGTCCATGTGTGTGGGAGAGACGGATATTTAAGCTGCATTACTCGACTCTTGAGCTGCCAAGTACCTGTCGCCTCGACTTCGACTTCCCTCTCTCCGTCTGTTCCTCCTCAATACAGCCAGCACCTGCAGAAACACACACACACACAGACACACACACACACACACACACACACACACACACACACACACACACACACACACACACACACACACACACACACACACACACATTCACCTACGAAAGATGTGCATAGAGACACTCGCTCCAGTCTCGTCTACAGCGGATACGTTAGGGCCACATGTTGGTGTCGTCCGTCTCCCGCAGGACGGACTGACCCCAGCGTCTGTCTGGTGTCTTCTCACTCTTCACCTCCCTTTCTCTGTCTTTATTTTTCCATTTACTCAGATTAATAAATATGGTACTGTGGCGCCCGTGCACGTTTCTAACTTCTGAATAAAAGCCGTGTGTTCCCTCTGTGTCATGAGTCTCAAACATGTAGCTGTTGATTAAACTGTAAAATAGGAGGTTGGGATTATTCTCTGTGATACATTTTCAAAGTCTGGCACAAAGATTTTAAAATCAGATGTAAACTCAGCAACATATATCCGTATATGAGAAAGTCCTTTGTCTTATCAAATATTCTGACGGTGTAACATGATTTAACCCCAGTTAGCGTGAGCAGTGCAAACAGGAACACAGACAACTTTCACTGGATCACTCTGATACTCGAGAAAACCTAAACACATGAGGATCATCAGACAAGTGTTAAGTTTAAATTTATTTTCTAAGCTTTCAAAGGTTTGTTTTATTCGTGATGAACATGAACATGATGCTGATGAAAGTTTTCATCTCACTCAATCTGAAGAGTTGTGAACTGAAAGTATCTCATACTTCCTGTGGGAGCCGTGAACTAGGTCAGCTGACCTCTGATGCCCCGCCCCTCAGCCCGAGCTCACGTCCCGTCAGGCTGGATGATTTTCAGATTGACCACCGGGGGGGGGCGACCCACGTCTGCTGGTTCTCCACGCCTGCCCCTGAGAAACAACACGAACTGAGCTGTCTAGATGTTTGAATCTCAGCTGATCCAGACCAGTAGTTTACACCTGTTTGGCTTCAGGTGTGGACGCACGCTGCCAAAAACATGCTTCAGCTCCTCAGAAAGGCCAGAGAGAGAAACACCTCTGGATCTGATCTGATCCAACATGGCGGCGTTCACTCCGAACATCCTCTGCTTCACGTGCTCGTCGACATGCAGTCTGTTAAAATCACCTCAGCGCCGGTCGCTTCCTCTCAAACATCCCATGAATGCATCGTTGTACATCGGCCAACTCGGACTCCCTCCACGTCGAAGCTTCTCGCCAGCACAACGCACAATTAGATACACAAACATAGACGGTACGCAGCCTCGCGCCCACACAGACTCAGCTCCGGACAGGACTCTCCCACTCGTCCCCTCTTCATAAAACACTGTTCGAACCACGTGGAGCTGGCACGCTGCAGTAAACGCAACGCAGCCACACACACGGCAAAATAAATATCACCGCAGGGTGGCCTGCAAATGTTATGAGAGACAACGGGAGGAGAGGACCCCCGCGCGTGTGTGTGTGTGTGTCTGTGAGTGTGTGCTTGTATGTTTATGTGTGTGTGTCTGTGTGTGTGTAGTTTTTTTCCCATTAAGACATCTTTGTTTCCATTTTTCTCTACATGTATGTCAGAGGGTGTGTGTGTTTGTATGAATATGAGTGTGAGTGCATGTGTGTGTGTGTAAATAATAATAATGTTATATGTATATGTTATATATAAGTATAATATATTCTATAATTCACGAGCGTGTGGTATTTGAAGTGAACTGTTCCTTTAAACACGCACCACAACCTGCTGAGTCACACTTCTACTCCCCGTCTTATTTAAAGGTGGACGAGCACACCCATCATTTTCACGTCTATATATACTGGGAGGTGTGGCGTGTGGGCGGGGCTGTCGGCGTCCGGCCCACACGCCACAGTTTCCTTCAGACGTTCTCCACGTGGGAGCCGAACATTTAAAGTGTAAAGTCACATGATCCGGCTCCATCTCTCTGTCGTAGCTTCTATGTTTCAGGAGCCTTTTCTCCAGCTGTCTCAGTTTTATAGTTTGGACTCAAACTCAAATCTTTATCCAACTGGTTCACTTTAGAATATTAAAAAACAACTTGAGCTCTTATCAATCGTCACTCATCATCGTAACTTTGCTGACTGAACTGAACTCCTGACCTCCTCGGACACACATCCTGAATGTAAATGTTGTTTCAGTGAATTATTAAACTTTTTCTTTCTTTGTCCGCGACTGAAACACTTTGTAACTTTGTTAGGAAAATTGTTTGTTTCCTTCTGTTTTCATCTGTTTGTTAGTTTGTCTGTTAGTCAGCAGGATTACACAAAATATACTGAACGGATAACCACGAGATTCGGTGGAAGGATGTGGTTTGAGTCAGGGAACACGTTCAGATCAGATGTCAGGGCGCAGATTGAAGAGGGTTTATTTATTTATTTTATTTTTAACATTTTCTTCAGTCAATCAAATTTTATTTATAAAGCCGAAATTAACAAATCTCTAATTGTCTCACAGATCTCAACGAGACGAGTGTGTGGAACAGATCCTAATAAAATCTAGATCTAGTGAATTAAATGTGGATCATAAGGAGACTGTCGGGCTGTTTGAGTGACATCATAGTTATTATAAGACACACAATGAAAATGGACATGAATTAAGAGTGTTGTGTTCATATTTATTATTCACAACCATTTTTATAATAATATAAAACAACGAACGAGTCTTTAAATTCATTCACATAAGACATCATAACTCCAAGAGTAAAATAAGTTCAACTTAATTTGTACCAAAGAAAAAAACCAAGTTTGAGGATTTATGCATGAATCACTTTTTGTGGCTCTTTCATGTCGAGAATTTTGATTGGACATAAATGTGCAGAGAAGCCTCCGGTTGGCACAGTTTCACTTGCAGACTCAGTTTGTGTCGTTGTGTAACGTCGAGCTCTGATTCAGTAAATCAAACCCAGAGTTCTGGTTACATCTGCCCACATGCCCTCTTTGTTTGCCGACCTTTAACCTCATTAGAAGATTCCATCTCTGCTTTCTGTAACCGAACCGCAGCCCTTTTGTTTCTCTCAGCTCAAATGTGACCATTTCCTGATAATATAATTTCATAATAATGTTTTCCAGCTTTTTCTGTTCAGCCATATTGTCTGCATCTTCTTTTGTCGTTGCTCCATCTTTTACAACCCTTAAGCTGCACAAAACCGCCATCAAAGATCCTTTGGTATCAACATGAAAAGATTTTCCTAAGCTTCTGCAGAGTCGACCGGAGCTGCGACCGTACAACAGAGTCCATGTGAAGTCACTTAAACGCTTCATGCGGACTCTCCGGATGTTATTAATTAACTCCTGTGTTTGTGGTGACAGCAGCATCGCTGGGAGAGACGTCGATTAAAGACGACAAGTCCAGGAAACCGAGGCTGGAAAAACAGAGGAAAAACAAGAAACTGAAGCCGAAGACACAAAAAGTAAAGTGATTCAAGCCGAGTTTCTCCAAAATAAAGACCCAGGTTTAGTTTTGTTTTAAAAGCAGCATCAGGAGCAGGTGGAGGTGTCAGGAAACTGAAGATGTTTCTAAGATTCAACATCAACAGAATATTTTAACTCTCGACGTCGTCTCAGGAGCAGAAATGGACAAACAGCTAATTCAACACACGTTTGAGGAAAATGTGTTTGTCATCAACTCAAGTTGAGACAAGTTCGTCAAGAGAAGATCAAGACGACAAGAGGAAAGAAGATGAGATCGAATCAGACGAGCTAAAACGGAACAAGACAAAGTAAAATAAGACAAAATACAATCACACATAAAAATGTAAATCCTCGTGTTTCCAAGTTGACGTCTTCGTCTTCTACGTGTACGGCTCCTCTTCTTCATCCTGAGATCTTTGTGTTCTTCCAGTTTCACGTCCGTCACGTGTTAGAAACCTCATCAACACGTCCACTCGCTCTCTGGGAAGTTTGACTAGGCTACAGGAAAAGTTCCAGAACAAGAGTTTTGGGTTCTCAGATTCAGAATCTCCAGAACATTTCAGGAAGATATCTTGACTTCAGAAAGTAGCAAGATTTTCCAAATCTTGGTGGTGGGACTCGTCCGTGTCCGTTTTCCTTCTATACCTTCACCTTCTCTAAAGAGTTGAGGAAACGTCCTGGGACAGATCCTGTCTTCTTCCTGTCGGAGGCCTCAGCAGACGCCTGCACAGAGGAAGTGATGGAATGGATGTGAGACTGAGAAACAGGAAGAGTTTCTGATTCATAATTCTTCATAATGAACCTCGGAGCAGAAGTGTGAAGACGTAAGACGTCCTGAAGGAGGACGCTACAGACGCTGAAGTCCATGTTGTCCTCTGACATTACCTGCTTCACCTGCACAGAGAATATCAGTAACATGAGGTCTAATTGAGGGACTGGCAGCAGATATTTCATCCACATCATTTTAACGATGCTGAATTCCCCTTTCACCTCTCCACGACGCCATCGGGGCTCGGCCGCGGTGCCAGCACCAGGACCTGCGTTAAACGTGACACCGGCGTGGCACCGATACGATAACTTCCTGTAGTTCAGCGAGGAGAGAAAGTTAAAGTACAAAACGTTTCCTCTGGGAGCGTTTGCAGTCGTATCAGCCGTCAAATGAGCTCCGCTGCTGCTCATATTGGGACTTGAACAGAAAACAGGTATGTTTTGTTAAAATTTTATTACATGTGGCGCTGGTGTGAAACCTAAGCCTGGTGGGTAAATATTGAGTTATGCCATTTTCAACAATGCGCTCCCATTACCGGCTGAATAACTGCCCAAAGTCCATGTACACAATTATGTCACTTCCTGAATGAAATGTGGCCGGCGTGCCCCAGAGCCTCACAGTTCAACCCAGTCAACGAAATATTGATGAACGTCCGGGACTCTGACGCCGCTTCACCGGTACAGTGGCAGCCGTTTCTCTTTCCGGCGCTGCAGTGGCTTTAAAACACCCGGCGTGTGAGGAAGGGTAAAAGTTCAGCATGAGCGAGCCGTGAAGGAAACACGTGAGAGCAGCCGCAGGTCTGCAGCCGCTGCAGCGACTGACTTCATCTGTAACTGTGACCGTTTCAGAGCAGAACCAATCGAGCTACAATAACTCAGGTCTGAGTGAATCATGTTTAAGACGAGTGAACTCTGGCTCCATCACCGCGGGGAGAATGGTGGCTTGTGGGAAATAAGTTTCCAAAACCCAAGAATTAAAAAAAGAAGAAGAAGAAAACTTTTCCTGGTGGTTATGAATGAGTGTGTGTCGCGTTTAAATCCACTGACGTGTCTCAAGTGAACCAAGACAAACTCGTCTGTTATTTACAGTGAGATTATTTGATTTGTGGGCTCAACTTAGAGAGGAAGAGGGGAAATTACACAAGTAAACACACACACACACACACACACACACACACACACACACACACACACACACACACACACACACACACACCAGCATCATCATGATTTTTGGCAAAGAAAACAAGTCATTCCCAAGGTTTTTCCATTTTCTAGTCAAACAGCATTTGTTTTGGTTGGCCTTCACACACTGGTACACACACACACACACACACACACACACACACACACACACACACACACACACACACACACACACACACACACACGTTCACCTTCTCCCGGTTGATCTTTGTGTGTTTTAGTTGAAAAGTGATTTTTGGATTTTCATTAGTCTGGATAATCAGCGTCACTTCCTGCTGCTCTTTTCACAATAAAAGCTTCACATGGACCAATCACACTGACACACTTCCTGAAAGGAAACGTATCATGTTTGTCGTATCTACTGTAAATAAAGATGGACGACATGACAACTCCCAAAAGTAAAGCCAAAGTTTCTCTATCTCCCCCTGGTGTCTGGTAGTGGTAGTGATATTCTCAAATATTCACTCTTCATCAGATTCTTACTCACGCACGTTCTCTTCTCTTCTTCATTTCCTTCGACAACGTCCTTTTCAGTTTCTTCAGTGGCTCTGGCGCTGAGAGTGGAGAGCTAGTTGTCTCTTATAGCTAGCTGCTAGCTGGTCGTAATGTTCCAGCACGGCACACAGGAGTTACACAGTGCAGTTGCAGGCCTCCAGGGGGCGCTGTGGCAATGACAGACACGACATTCTCCCTATTATAAGTAAATGATTTTGATGCTGTTATTCTACGGTATAAGAACGTCTAGTGTTGCTTTAGCTCCAGAATCTCTCTTATTAACACGTACGTGTATCATACATGTAAACACACGGATGCTCCCTGAAGCCTTCATCCATTTCCTGGCTCCACTTGGACCAGAGGAGAACCTGCGATGAACCCTCCACTTGGACCCTGCTCCTCCGACAGTACAGTGAATGTATGTTATTACGAAGGAGGGGGCCCCAGCACAGTGGCCCTCGGCCCACCCATCAGGGGGTAACTGTTAAAGTGCAGCCTAAGTGTGTTTTTATCTGTTCATCTGAACCATGGCTGCAGCCGCTGCTCCTCAGAGCTTTGCCCCAACAAAGCCGGCTTTCTCCTTCCCCTTCGACAGCCGCTCCTCTTTGTCAGCCCCACTTCTCCAACAGAGTGTTGTATTGTTGAAGCCAGACCTCCGACACCATGGTCAGCTGCTCAGGAATCCACAGAAGTAATGAGGTCAATTTCTGCATTAAAAAGTGAGGTGAACACAAAGTTACACCTGCTCTCACTCAGTGCTTTTACAAACCAGGTTCTGATATTTACTGATACTGAACAGTGAAGTGATTATATAACATTTCTTTCCAAAAGTTGTTCCATGTTGGTCCTGAGTGTTTCCAGCGCTGCAGAGTCCTAACAAAGCCCCGTCTGTCCTTCACCGTCAGGAACCTTTATTCCTCCTCCTCTTCCTCTGGGACTTTATATTGTTGTGGGACTGAAACAGTAAATAACACAACGCTGCAGGTATCCAGTCGCTGTCATCTGGGACTAAATCTGATCAAAGTTCCAGCGTGAGACCTGAGGTCAGCAGGTCAAGGTGCAGCTGATGTCGACCTGAGTTCACCTTCATCATTTCTATTTTCAAAGATATCCTCAACTCTTCCTTAACGCAGAGACACGAGACTCACCTGGATCCATAATCATCAGGTATCTTCCACTTTCAATCATCCCAACCTTAAACTCCAGCTGCAGTTTGGAAAGATGGACGTGACGACTCCTCTTCCTCCCTCTGTACAAAAATGAAGCCGAAATATCTTCGCTGCCATCTTGTTCTTGTTGTCTCATTGAAGAGGAGACACGGTATCAACATCAAGGCCCATTTTTATATCATCAAATTACCAATTAAAACCAGACTCTTGGCAAAGATATGTGCTTCACTGAGTTACATTCTAATTCATACATCAAAGTATGTTTTCAGTTTTGACGTAAATTTCTCCTTTGATTCTCTTTAATAATGATGCATGAAGACATGTTGGAGTTTCTTTACTTTCACTCATGACCGTGTTGTTTCCACTGAGCTGCAGCGAAACATCAGGTGCTAAACATGCGAATATCTCAAAAATGTGAAACAAAACATTATCTTCTTCTACTGCAACCCCTGAGGGCCTGGGGGGGGGGGCCTTGGATCGATCCCGGGCCCGCTGACATTTTCACGTCATTAAGAAAACACTGCTGCTCTCTCTGCAAGGTGCTGGGCAAACACAGCCGCCGCCAAATGAGAAAATATCACTTCTCTCCAAAGCAGTTTTCCTTCAGCAGAGTTTTCCTCAAAACGTCCGACTCTGAAGGGACGCCCCCACTCACCTCCTTTCCCCCCCCAGAGAGAGAGAGAGAGAGACAGAGAGAGAGAGAGAGAGAGAGAGAGAGAGAGAGAGAGAGAGAGAGCGAGAGAGCGAGAGACAGAAAGAGAGAGAGACGGAGAGAGAGAGATAGAGAGACAGAGAGAGAGAGAGAGAGAGAGAGAGAGAGAGAGAGAGAGAGAGAGAGAGAGAGAGAGAGAGAGAGACAGACAGAGAGAGAGAGAGAGAGAGAGACAGAGAGAGAGAGAGAGAGAGAGAGAGAGAGAGAGACAGAGAGAGAGACAGAGAGAGAGAGAGAGACAGAGAGAGAGATAGAGAGACAGAGAGAGAGAGAGAGAGAGAGAGAGAGAGAGACAGAGAGAGAGAGAGAGAGACAGAGAGAGAGATAGAGAGACAGAGAGAGAGAGAGAGAGAGAGAGAGAGAGAGACAGAGAGAGAGAGAGAGAGACAGAGAGAGAGATAGAGAGACAGAGAGAGAGAGAGAGAGAGAGAGAGAGAGAGAGAGAGAGACAGAGAGAGAGAGAGAGAGAGAGAGCGAGAGACAGAAAGAGAGAGAGACGGAGAGAGAGAGAGAGAGAGAGAGAGAGAGAGAGACAGAGAGAGAGAGAGAGAGAGCGAGAGACAGAAAGAGAGAGAGACGGAGAGAGAGACAGAGAGAGAGACAGAGAGAGAGAGAGACGGAGAGAGAGAGAGACAGATTTTAAGGACAAAGTTAATTGGAACATAAAAATACTGGATTGAAAGGAATCTTGAAATATAGAAAAAATGATTTTCTGGAGCTGGAAAAGTTTGCGTTAGGATAAAATGTAAATGTGACAAAGTGCGATGGAAACAGATTCAGAGAATCACATGACCTAGATGTCACCTACGGTTCGGCTCTAGGAGAGCGAACAAATGGCGGCAGACAAAAACATCATCATGTGTGGACCAATGAGGATCCTTCAGTTAATACAGGAAACAAAGTGTGATCTCCGTCACATGTCCGTCACATTTGACTGACTCTTGTCATTATGTCATCTAGTCGTCTGCAGGGCTACACCATTCAACTTCAAAGATGGCCGATATGACAGCTCCCCAAAAGTGAAGCCAAAGCAACGTGAGCGCCACCTGGTGGCTGGCTGCGGTAAAGGTATGAATCCCAGTCGTACCTATGGGGTAGAACAAGAACTCAAAAAGCTCCACTCTGAAAACCGAGTGTTACCAAGAGCTGAAACACTAACTTTAGCTTTAGCTCGTTAACAATCAGAGAAACAGTCCTACCCTTTTCTTTTCTTCCCGACATGCTAAATTTCTGGCGTAATGACGAGTCCATCTGCAACTTCTGCGAATCTTGGCAGGTCAGTCACAAATTCCACTTATCTCCTGTTTGGACGTCATGAAGTTGGCGTAGTTTGAAGAGACTCAAGTAAAAGATTGAAAAAGTTAAAGCTGTAACATAACCACCGGCTTCCATGTCGCTTCTTTCCAAACGTGTTTTACATGTAAAGAAGGAACAGAGCTGTCAGGCTCTCTGCTGAGGCCACATCCTTCTGAGGAGAAAGGAAACGGTCACATTTCAAAAGCTCTTTCAAAACGTGGAGGACAAATGCAACCTCCCATTCCTGAGCACCAAGGACCCAATGGGTGGATCCTTCTCGGGCCAACCTATCCCAGGATTCACTGCGTGCCGGTGATGAACCCAACAAACTAGCTTGCAGCTATAAGCTAGTGACAGGAAATCCTCTGTGGACCAGATCGGCTCATTTCGGCTCGGCCTTCCCAGACTTCTCGGTCCATAGAGGCTCCGCCTTCTTAACACAACTGATGACTCAGCTTGTTGGAACAAAATGAGCAGTTTATGAAGTTTCAGCGGATGTTTTCTACCATAAAAACTGTTTACTTTTAGAATCCGTCCACAAAAGAACAAACTTTTTCTCTTATTTCTCAGAGGAAGACTTGTTTTCTTTGGTTGAGCAGAAGGTGTGAAACCTAAAAGAAGGAACTGGGTAACAATTCATCCACAGCCATCTCTCTCTCTGGCTCTGTGACCATTGCTGCCTCTTTTCAAAAAAAACACAAATGACATTAATGCAACAGTCGATGAGCTCCAGCTTTCAGCCACTGCCCCTAACTTCATCTCATCTGCCACTGTGTTGTTGTTGTGGCGGCTCTGCAGCTTCGGAGCGACCACAGAGCCAAGAGGACGAGGGATGGAGGTCCAGGGGTCGAGCTCTTTCCAGGATCTGGTTTTCCCACAGTGGGTAACAATGGTTAGCAACGCTGCTCTGTGTGTCCAGGTGACTGAAAACTGATTATTCTGTGCGACCCTTTGATGAAGCTGCAACACGTCCAGTGCGCTTCATCTGGCGTCTGATCCGTGCTCTGAAACCTTCCAGCCCACATGACCCTGAAAGCCATTAAGCACGTAAAGGCAATTTTATCCACTGAACTAAGGGTCTTAGTTAAGGGTCCAAGTGGCTGCATCCACCGTAAGCCACAATGTGCTTTGCTTTGCTGCCAGCAATTTGTTTTCCACAGTGGATGTATCAATTTGGAATCAAACTACAAACGTTCCAATAACAATGGGTCTTAAATGGTTGTTGAGTCTTATGCTAAATTTATCCTCCCGGCACCACAGCGTGATAATGTCTGTGACTGGATCAACAACTGCTCAGATCTAAGAACTAAGGAATGCTCATAATGGGGCATTTTACCTGATTGTTGCTACGCCACCGTGCCAAACACACACCATCATCGTGGGCCACCCTGCCAAGAACACACACACACACACACACACACACACACACACACACACACACACACACACACACACACACACACACACACACACACACACACACACACACACACACACACACACACAGGAACATGCATTCTTCTCATGCACCACTCTTCCAGACAGATGTTCAGGTTGGGGTTTGCTGTACCGTTCTCTCGGGACTTCACTGATGTCTTGCACCTGCTTGTGAATACAGTCAGGTCCACATCCTGGTCATCAATCACCACCGGCCGCCCTTTGCCCTCGCCACGGCAACACGGGAGCCAAGACCACCAGAGTGATCAGAGACGAGCAAACAGAAATCACAACTCATGAGTGAAAACTAAAACGACAAGACTCAAACTGAGTCGAGGCGAAAAGCTGCAGCACAAAACAATTACAGCAGCTCACAGCTGAGATTCCAGATTTTCTCTTGGACACCAAACCACAGACTGTAAATCAAGATGGACGACGCGCTTCCACTTCCTCCCACTATCCAGAAATTAAGCCAAAATATCGCGGACACGAACGCTGCCATCTTGGCTAATGACATCATATGGAGTCGGGGTCTGTGCAGTGATCAGGGGACGGAGCCGTGGCATCAACGTCCCGCTGCCACACACTCTCAATCCAATCAGGAGTCGGTGTCAGCTGTCAATCATGACGTCTCAGTCCATTTTAATTGCTACTTAAAACCAAAACAAATCCTTATGCCCAGACCACATCAGATGCGCGAGTCAGAGTCTCAACTATTTCCTCTGCGTGTCGCACAGTTCACAACAAAATAAACAGGGAAAATGATCTTTAACCACAGTTTCAATATGTTTCAACGTGTCTCTGTTGACTGAATCCAGTCATTAAGGTTGCTGTTGTTACTGTAGGACTGTGCGATGCACGGCTTCATGACTACAAAGTCCTGACACTTAGTTCAGTATATCGAGCTTTCATTTGAGAAACACAGTGATCATACCAGAAAGCTCACGGAGCAGATCAACGACGCAGCCGTCGCTCACTGCAGGTGTAACACTCAGGTGACAGCGCCCTCTAGTAGCAAAACTTATTTGGGGATTTAAGTCATAGAAGCACAGCAGCTGAGGCCAGACAACAGCCAGTAACATCACACATGAGTTGATGGTCGACTGTGGAACTAGACGAAACCTGTGCTCTGGTTCTCCATTGTGAAATGAATGCTTTGTCCTAAACCACAAAGAGACGTAAAGTGACAATACATTTATTTTCCTGTCTGTTCGGCCACTTGTTAGTTTAACGTCACAACAATAACGTGACAGAATAAAGGTGCGAATGAGAAACTAAACTCCGACATGTTGCACCTTTAACAGAAGTGGTGGCACACAGTGGTGCAGTCACCGAGCGTGTTCTCAGGATTGAACCTGTGATGTTTTGATTACGGGGCCGACTCTCTAACCTGCTGCCAGGTTACATAAAAGCCAGGCCAACACATAACCACCGTCTTTGTTCGGCGGGCCTGAGGCCGCGGGAGCCCCCCGAGCACCCCGAGGTGTTTACTGGAGGAGGCGGCAGCTGCACGAGAGACGCCTGAAGAAAGGAGGTCTTTCACCTGGAGGCTGGGGGAGGAGGCGCGGGGGGAGGGGGGGGGGGGGGCAGCGGGAGATGGATGACGGACTGACAGAGAGAAAAGGTGAGACCGAGAGATAACACGGAGGAGAAAGTCATGATGAGGGAGTGAGAGAGAAAAGTTCAACAGCTTCAAGGTATTAGTAGATGACACGTCTCCACTTCCTCCTTCTAGCTAGAAAGCCGCTGCCATCTTGAAAATTTGCAGTAGTGATCATGAAGTGGAGCCGCGCCCTTACACATGCTCGTCCAATCAGGAGTCAGTCTCAGCTGTCAATCATGACGTCTCAGCCTGTTTTTATATCATCAAATAACTGATTCAAACCAAAAGGTTCAGAAACACTTGAACAAACATCAGAGAGAGAAGAACGAGCTGAAATGACAGAAACATCTTTAACAAACATTTATTTAACATCTACTTTGATTTTTAGTTGATGTCCCATCTGCTAACATGGAGGAGGAGGACTATGACCTGTACTACAGACAGACACCAGGGGGCGATCCAGATGCTTTGGCTTCACTTTGAGGAGCCATCATGTTGTCAATCTATATTTACAGTTATTGGTTGAGCTACATGCTAAGGTTAGCATTATTCAGTATTTAGCCTGTTAGCATGCTAACATTTGCACGAGGCTGATTGGAATGTCGTTAGTTTTTATTTGGTCATAAACATTTTGGTGGTACCATGGTTCATCCTGAGGGGAGCACGAATGTCTGATCAACAGATGTTGAGACTTCGTGAATACCAGGAAACGCAGAGAATATCGGAACCAAGATAAAAATAATTTCAGAACCTTTTTCTTTTGTTTTTCTTAAACAAAAACATGATTCCAGAACAACTTTAAGGTTCAATATGAGATTTTAGAAGATACGAACAGATTTGTTGAATTCGTCTCAACACACGATAGAAGCTGAACCGACAGATGTGATTTGGCCGATTCCTCTTTATTCATCTCCAGAGGCAGAAACTTTAAACGCTCATCACTCCTGGTTTCACTGACAAGTTTCCAAACTTTTTCTGTTGTTGATTCCTACTGAACACGACCCCTTGACTTTTACCCAAACCAAACACGGGCATTTGTTTCCAATGAAAACACAAACGGAACAATTCAAAACAGAGGCATTCTTTGGTTTTAGGAGGAAGATGAAATGAGTCTGTTCTTCATCCGTCACCACAGAAATGCTTTCTCTGTTTCTACTCTGCGCTCTGTGTCTGCAGATCAAAGAAGACGAGCAGCATGAATTCAAGCTTCCAACACACACACACACACACACACACACACACACACACACACACACACACACACACACACACACACACACACACACACACACACACACTCACACACACACACACACAAACCTGTGTCATGCAGCCAGTCTCACTCTGGATCTCGGGGTATATGACGACTTTCTGGGGCAGAACCTCGTTCAAACTTCAGCAGATTTGAACCATGACTAATCCTAAATGAACGGGAGACGTCAGGTCAACAATGACATGTTTTAAAAGTTGGAACCAAAATTCCAAAATATGTCTCTGTCTCCTCTGTGTATAATCCGAAGTTTAACTTTATGTGACTCATCTGACCTGTTCGGGCCTTTGGCTGCATTTTCCTTCCTTCCATCCGTCGGCGGTGGCAGAGCGAGGTCGTCCAGACGCTCCTCTCGTCAGCAGCAGCTCACAGCTCCTCCAGAAGTGAGTATGTTTTAGTTTTGTCTGGATCCTTGAAGAACATCTGAAACCTCTGTCACATTTTCCCAGCGCCAGAATCATGGAGGCTGCAGAACCGTCTGAAGCGGTCAGTCACACATTTGTGCTCACCTGTCCTGATTGGTCAGCTGTGTGGAGGTGAGGCTGCAGGAATTGAACCTTTAGTCACCTCCCCTCGGCCTCAGCGGTCGAGCAGCGCCGAGCTACCGGCGGTTTCACATCCGCCACGTGTTACAAAACTCATCAACACCGACTCGCTGGCTGTGACATGTTCCTGCTGGATGTATGGATCGGACATTCGGTCCCTCCAGAACATTTCAGGTAAACTTCAGATCATGTTTGAAAACAGCTTATCTCAGCAGATCCTGTCAACCTGCGCAGGTTTTCCTGGGATTGTCTCCAGCTGCGACGCTCAAAGGATAAACAGTAGAGATGATGGATGGATGAAGATAAAACCCTCATCTCCAACTATGTTTATTTTCTATTTTATTGACCTGACAAACAACAGAGGAGGAACGATCCAAGTCTCAATATTCATGTATCTATCTGACATGTAATCTATGTGTTTCACATCACGGCTTCCAACTGCAGCCACAGTTCTCCTGACTCGTCACATTTGTCTTCTTGTCTCTCCTCACGTCTCTTTGTCCTCATCCATGTTAGTTGTGTTGATTTATTTTGTCCCGGCTCTAAAAGCTCGGTCAGCAGATCCTCAGGTGAAGAATTTCAAACTTCATTCTGCACAAACTGAAATGTTAAGAGTAAGTGAAGTGACCTTGTGTGCATGCATTGTGTGTTTGTCCGCACGTGCATGTGTGTATCTGTTCCACTGTTTTGATAAAAGTGTCATAATATTATTATGGGATGGAGATGCCAAAAAAGACAACAGCGGTGTAATCCAGTCCTCCTGTCAAACACACTTAAAACCTGGACAATGAGAGGTAAACTAGACAACGCTGTGCAGTGTGTGTGTGTGTGTGTGTGTGTGTGTGTGTGTGTGTTTGTTTCCTCCAGTGATGACAAGGTGGACCACCCGGTCGAGGCGCTGTTGTCTGTTCTGGACCCTTGTTATTGATTTCAGTGTTGTAGATCCAAATATGTTCAATATGTTGACTCAGAACCACTTCCATCTTTCCCAGAACAAGTTCTGGAAATAAAAAAAAACTGCTGCATCTGTCTGTGCATTTACACGTTGTTTGTATCAAACTCGATTTCAGAGCCAGATCGAGAGATGAGAGGAACCGAAGCTCGGCTGTAATCAGTTCAAGACCGAGCACTTCTGTCTTTTCACTCGCACAAACAAATCGAACCCATCAACATGTGCAGGCCTGGAAAACGCTTCCTGACAAATACTCTCATTGCTTTAATAAAAGATCTGCTCCAGACAAGTGTGTAAAATACTGGCATCGTGATCTGTTGGTTTTTCCACATAAAGAATCTTTGAAGGGAGAAATGTCGTAAAACACTTCACTGTCCTCAGACTGTCCATTTCTGCATTATACATAATACTTCCTCTACTGGGAGAGTAACTTCCTCTACCTGGAGAGTAACTTCCTCTACTGGGAGAGTAACTTCCTCTACTGGGAGAGTAACTTCCTCTACCGGGAGAGTAACTTCCTTTACCGGGAGAGTAACTTCCTCTACCGGGAGAGTAACTTCCTCTACCGAGAGAGTAACTTCCTTTACCGGGAGAGTAACTTCCTCTACCTGGAGAGTAACTTCCTCTACCTGGAGAGTAACTTCCTTTACCGGGAGAGTAACTTCCTATACCCGGAGAATAACTTCCTTTACCCGGAGAGTAACTTCCTATACCGGGAGAGTAACTTCCTTTACCCGGAGAGTAACTTCCTTTACCGGGAGAGTAACTTCCTTTACCTGGAGAGTAACTTCCTTTACCGGGAGAGTAACTTCCTCTACCGGGAGAGTAACTTCCTTTACCTGGAGAGTAACTTCCTTTACCTGGAGAGTAACTTCCTTTACCGGGAGAGTAACTTCCTCTACCGGGAGAGTAACTTCCTTTACCGGGAGAGTAACTTCCTTTACCTGGAGAGTAACTTCCTTTACCTGGAGAGTAACTTCCTTTACCGGGAGAGTAACTTCCTTTACCGGGAGAGTAACTTCCTTTACCTGGAGAGTAACTTCCTTTACCTGGAGAGTAACTTCCTTTACCGGGAGAGTAACTTCCTTTACCTGGAGAGTAACTTCCTTTACCGGGAGAGTAACTTCCTTTACCTGGAGAGTAACTTCCTCTACCGGGAGAGTAACTTCCTTTACCGGGAGAGTAACTTCCTTTACCGGGAGAGTAACTTCCTTTACCTGGAGAGTAACTTCCTTTACCGGGAGAGTAACTTCCTTTACCGGGAGAGTAGCTTCCTTTACCTGGAGAGTAACTTCCTTTACCTGGAGAGTAACTTCCTTTACCGGGAGAGTAACTTCCTTTACCGGGAGAGTAACTTCCTTTACCTGGAGAGTAACTTCCTTTACCCGGAGAGTAACTTCCTTTACCTGGAGAGTAACTTCCTCTACCGGGAGAGTAACTTCCTTTACCTGGAGAGTAACTTCCTCTACCGGGAGAGTAACTTCCTTTACCGGGAGAGTAACTTCCTTTACCTGGAGAGTAACTTCCTCTACCGGGAGAGTAACTTCCTCTACCGGGAGAGTAGCTTCCTTTACCGGGAGAGTAACTTCCTTTACCGGGAGAGTAACTTCCTTTACCGGGAGACTGACAACCCGTCCACGTCAGACGCTGTCTACAAACCAATCAGAGTCAAGTATAGGTAGACTCCGCCCACGTAGGTGATGACCACAGGACGTACGTACGTCAGACAAAATTCTTTAGTCCCTAAATTACAATGTGAAACCAGAACTAACAGATCAGACGAAACTATGGAACAAACACAAGTAGCTGATTTGGTGACTGTCACAGATTTGACGTCAGGAAAAGTGAAAACATGAATGTTGCAGAAACGTAAGATTCGTATCATGTCACAAATTTTTCCTTTTCTCACTCTTCCACCTCAGAAACGTTTAAACTTCTCTGCTGTCGTCTCTCTGTCAAATAAAATCCAGAAAATCCTCTTGACATTTGGGAAACGCAGTCAGAGCGAGTCAGTGCATCTGTGATGTCAACACTTTCCCTGAGAGTGGACCCGTGGTCGTAAACTGACCAAACTCACCAACCTGCAACCGCAATTTCCCAAATGCATAGAACCAATATTCACGCAGCCCCCTGACCTGCTGCACAATACATTAGCGTCAGCAGCCGGTGGGAAAGCGGCCCGAGAGGCGAGAGCGT
This sequence comes from Hippoglossus hippoglossus, assembly GCF_009819705.1. Taxonomy (NCBI): domain Eukaryota; kingdom Metazoa; phylum Chordata; class Actinopteri; order Pleuronectiformes; family Pleuronectidae; genus Hippoglossus; species Hippoglossus hippoglossus. Next base: position 966,364 of record NC_047155.1, read on the forward strand.
TAATATGAGCCGAGTGTTGACAGCTTGAGGGGGTCGTTACGTGAACACAAACTGTGGGGGTTTGTATCCAGCTTCAATAAAACGATATGAGCCTCTGCGTCTGTCTGACTTCCACTTCTCTGTCATTCAGCCTGAAGTTCTGCTTCAATAAATCACACTCAGTAAATCTCTCTCTCTCTCTCTCGTTACTTTCCTCTGTGATGAAGCTTCGATCGTCGCTGGTGAAACTGACACTTATTTGAGACGCTACTACCGTTAACCTTGAACCTTGTGGGACTAATAAAGGATTCTTTCACTTATCTTATCTTGAGTGTTGGTAACGTAGTGATCAGTCAGGTCGGGTCAGACCATCAGACTGAACAGTGGGAGGGGGAGTTTAACTTTTCTAAAGTCTCACAGACTATAAGCAGCTTTAATCAATTAAAAGTCCAGTGTTATTATTAATACATTTCTGAAATTGAGACCAGTTTGATACAAACGTCCAAAATCTGGAATCACAACATACAAGATATGAACTGAACCATTGAGCTTGAGAATCATGATTCAAATGACAGAGGAGTTCAGTTCATTGGAAACTTTGGTCTCATTTTTTTAATTAAATGACATTGATTAAACCTCCAGCTCGTCTCTCTGGTCTTCTCTTCTTCCCGCCCTATATCTTTTCTGATCAACCACACTCACTTCCTTCTTCTCCCACTGATCCCCAGTCCTCCTCCTCCTCCTCCTCCTCCTCCTCCTCTTCATCCTTCACTGTGCAGAGGGTAAACTTTCGCTCCGGCAAAAGGAAAACATGGAAAAGGCAGCGCTGCCCTGTAGCTGTCATGATGTCATTGAGTCCCTCTACTCAGCGTAAGTTATCTGGAGCTGCTTTATGACTCGACTCAGTGTGTGTGTGTGTGTGTGTGTGTGTGTGTGTGTGTGTGTGTGTGTGTGTGTGTGTGTGTGTGTGTGTGTGTGTGTGTGTGTGTGTGTGTTTTACGACAGGCTGGGGGCTCGGTGTGCTCACCTCGTCTAATAAATCCTGACAGGCTCTCTACAATAAGCTGGATGAGGTTTCTCTTTTCTCTCACTCACACACTCCTTCCTTCGGCGGACGACCTAACCTCTGTGCTCCGCCACATATTATACCTGCCACCTACTGTTTCCTCAACACACACACATGCACACACACACACACACATGCACACACACACACATGCTGACATGCAGGAGCATTCACAATTACCTGCTCGCATCCCAAAAAGAAAACACTCCCATAACCACAAACACGGGCAGTAAAGCATACACACAGACACACACACAGGAAACACACACGCAGTATATTTGTTCTGCGATGTGGACAAAGGAATAAAAGTGTGATATTTATTATCTACGTGGGATTTGAACTCTGCTCTCATCTGTTGCCAGTTGACTACAATCTCCAGACCTGGAGGAGAGCTGCTGCAGGTAGCCACTGATCCGTCGTGTGACATGAAGCTGAATCATCGTCCGATGCTCGAGCTGCTTGTGGAGTGACACAACTCTTTGGCCTGGAAAGGACCCATCAGTCAGTTTGACTGTTGCAGAGCAGCTCCACTGTGTAACATTTAACATTTAACATTTAACATTTAACATTTAACAATTAACATTTAACACGCATTAATCTTCTGAACGAGGGGAGGGGACGGGGAGGTAAGTCGACTGAGCAGCACGGCGCCTGGGGATGGAAACGTAGTCAGTCCAGACAATAGCCTGTTTTTAAAGACAGTACAGAAGTGCCTGAAACCCGTCTTCTGTGTAATAACCAGCAGGGGGCGACTCCACTTATTGTTTCTATAGAAGTCTATGAGAATATGATTCTACTTCTCACTTTATAACGTCAGTAAACATTCAGGAGTTCATGTCTCAGTGTCTAGTTTCAAGTCTTCTTCAAACAGCTGATGTTCATTTAGTGAATTATGATCATTTAAGCTGCTTTCAGACTCAACTCTGGATATTCTCCTGAAATCATCCAGAGAAGCTCAGAGGCTCCAGACTTTCTCTGGAGTTTATCCTGCAGCCTCCTAATAAAGACTCTCGATAATGTCAGAGTGAGTCCATGTGAGGAGACAGCAGGACAATGTGTGGAAGCTTCCCAGTGAGCGAGTGGACGTGTTGATGAGGTTTCTAACACGTGACGGACGTGAAGCTGGAAGAACACAAACATCTCAGGATGAAGAAGAGGAGCCGTACACGTAGAAGACGAAGACGTCCACTTGGAAACACGAGGAGGTTCCAGAGCTTTTGGTGATGAGGGCCGACGCCGGTGTGGATGAGCTGTAAACAACAACACTGATCTTTCCACAGCAGAGTTTATACGTCATGTCCCGCCTCCTGCTGCTCTACAGGCTCCGCCTCCTGCTGCTCTACAGGCTCCGCCCCTCGCCTGATGTTCCCCACATGTTCCTGTTTGAACGAGTCGGACCCGACAACCTGCTGCTGCTGCTTCACAAACACCAACTACACAACATGTACACACACTGTTTCTTTTTTCAAATTCTCTTTCTTAAACATTATTTAGTTAAAATAAAATGAAGATCTAGGGAATTTAAATGTGGTTTCATGTCTGTAATCAGTCATCATGGATGAATGAGTTTAAGGTTGTATCTTCTTCTCACTCACACACACACTCACACACACACACACACACACACACACACACACACACACACACACACACACACACACACACACACACACACACACACACACACACACACACACACACATACGCACACTCAGAGAGAGAAGCAGTGAGGGATGAAGTCATTATCAGCTCTAATAGGTGACGTGCCAGATATTTCCACAGAACTGCAGGGAAATAACATGACAGCAAAACAAACGACGCCATTAGTCATACTTAACACCCCCGTAAATCAACTGTGCGTGTGTGTGTGTGTGTCTGTGTGTGTGTGTGGACTTGTGTGTTTTAACAGGTTATTTGCTCCATCACTGCAACCAGTGGAAAATATGAACCATACAGATGACTGACAATGTATGATGAGTGCAAACTTCTCAAACACACACACACACACACACACACACACACACACACACACACTCACACACACACACACACACACACACACACACACACACACACACACACACACACACACACACACACACACACACACTCACACACACACACACACACACACACACACACACACACACACACACTGTTCACGTTCATTATTTACACACTATGACCGAACCCTGTTAATATTTTCCACTACAGGGTAAACAGGTCCAGTCAGGTGCTGATTGGCCGCAGCTTGAGTCAGAATGGACCAATGAACATCCACTATGAGTTAAAGCTGCAGTTATCACCTCACAGGTCTTTAAACTTGCTTTTAATTGGTTTATCGTCCCCACTCAGATTTTAAATTATTTCAATCAATATAATAATATATTCATTATTCTTTAGTTGGTTTTAAAAAAACTCCTCTGATGAAACAGCAGAAATGACGACGCGTCGTGAAGCTTCTGGCGTTTCCTCCTGAACGTGACGGAGACGAGACGGTGGAGATTTAAGGAGATGACGTCAGCTCAAAACCTGCTCGTTCACTTTCTACAGAGCCTGTAGAGCAGCAGGAGGCCGACATGACGTATAAACTCTAAACAACAAAGATCAGTGTTGTTGTTTACAGCTCATCCACACCGGCGTCGACATCGTGGACATTGTCCTGCTGTATTCTCACATATGGACATTTTACTGGCAGGAGAAACTCCAGAGAATGTCCAGAGCAACATCTGTGTTCTCACATTCCCTCTTCAGGAGATTATCCGGAGTTCAGTGCAGGTCTGAAAGCAGCTTTATCATCTGATTACCCGTCGCTCCTCCTGTGAGAAGACGTGGAGCAGAGTCTCCTGCGACAGCATTTGTTCGAGCTGCGAGTGTTAATCCTGCGTGAACGCTCGTCAGCAGGAGCCTGAGCAGGAACATAAAGCTGCTGCAGCGTAAAGAGTCTGCTGGGACTGTCAATGAAAACCAGGCTGCTGCAATAAAACGCCGAGCAAACAACGCTCCACTCAGCGCTGCCATGACCCCCTGCACACATGAGCGTGACCACACTGCTCCCAGCCACACAATAACAACTAAAACAACACCATTGTCCTCATGTCGTGTTCATGCTCGGCCCGGACGACAATAGAGAAGTTGTGGCGGAGTGAAGACGACTTGACGACTGAGTGACAGTCTGACAGCTGAATGACAAAAGAAGAAGAAGAATGTGTCTGAGCCTGGTGACGAAGAGCAGGAAGGAAACGAGGAAACACTTTCCAGCGCCGCACAACACCCGACATGGCTGCTCCAGCAGCGACGAGCCACGATGCTGAGGCTCCGACGTTTCACTGCCGCGCTCAGAGCTCGTCTGTCGTCAAAGGATCGAATCAATACGAGAAGCAAGTCAAAATATTACAGGACTAAATCGCAATGCTAAAAAAATAAATCATATATATATAATCATATATATGGAGCTATATAAACAAGATTTTAATGCATTTTTATGAGAAAAAACTCGTAAAGTTTATTGTATAAAACATAGACTGTAAATCATGACGGCTCCCAAAAGTGAAGCCAAAGTGTCTCATCCGCCCCCTGGTGGCTGGCTGCAGTACAGGTCATAAATCCTACCTCCTCCATGTTAGTAGATTATGTATATGTTATTCTTGATGAAGAGTAAATAAAATACTGCATATTAATATACAGAGAATGAAAAAACACTCTGAGTTTAAATCTGTGGTGGTTTGACTGGATGAAGTCACTTTTTGCTGCTGTGGTTTAGTCACAGTGACACAGTACATGCATATTAATAAGTGTGTGCATGTGTGTCTGTGTGTGTGTGTGTGTGTGTGTGTGTGTGTGTGTGTGTGTGTGTGTGTGTGTGTGTGTGTGTGTGTGTGTGTGTGTGTGTGTGTGCGTCACTGGCCTCACTCACATATTAGTTATTTGATGATATAAAACGTGCACATGATTGACAGCTGGGACTGACTCTGGATTTCGGTCCAGAGGCAGGAAGTGGAGACGTGTCGTCCATCTTGATTCACACTCACGTGAGCCTGTAGCTGTGCAGACGCTTCACAGAGAATCTTTTCTCTCAGTGCAAATGAGATTTTAATGCGCTGCCGCAGCTTCTCTCAGTGATGACTCATGTGTTTGGAAACCTGCAGCTGACGTAATGACGTGTTTCACGTGTTTTGACCGAAGATGGATTGAATATGTAAATGAAACCGTTCAGCCACCAAATGAATAAATGACAACCACATTTAAACAGTTTCTCACAAGGAAAGGAAAAGACATTATTGTGATTAGTAATAGAATGATGAGTCATCCCAGGACGTCTGATTCATAAAATCGTTCTGTTTTAAAGTTAAACAGCAGCTGAGAAGTATCCACTGATGAACTGCAGGTGATGGTTCGTTCCACCGTGGATCTGTTCTGTTCTTGTTTGAGAGCAGCCGTCGTTTCTACAAAACTTTACTTATTCCAGCTTTTTTCTTTTCCCTCTTGAAAAGGTTCGTCCCAAAACAGCCCCAATATTTAACAAATATTAAATAATATGGAACCGCACGTCAAAACCAAACCCAGTGTTTGAGCCAGGATCGTCGGCGAGGAGGAGAAATGTTTCTCTTTTCATCTCAGTTCCACAAAAGACTGCGTCTGATACTAAACATGTCAAATTAGATCCATAACTAATGATGGTTTCCATTAAATTAATAAAACCTGTTTTTTTGTATTGCATCACCGCTGGTTTTTGTTATGAACCTAAAAACTGGACCAGATAGTTATTTTGACATCATGGTGGCGCTAGACTGAAACTCAGGAATCACCTCCCTGTTAATGTTTGTCTCCACCAACGACTTCTGTTTCAGTCTCCACACGTTTCCTCCAGAAAGAAATCACGACAACGTGATCATGTTCAAGAAGAAAAACCTGTTCTGTGAGGTCACAGTGACCTTTCTGACCCTTGACCATCAAATTCTAATCAGTTCATTCTTGAGTCAAACTCAACGTTTGTACCAAGTTTGTACATCACATTACCATACACACCTATAAGGTTTTTACACACACACACACACACACACACACACACACACACACACACACACACACACACACACACACACACACACACACACACACACACACACACACACACACACACACACACACACACACACACAAGCTCGTGCACAGTTGGTTTGTTCAGTGTTTCCTGGCTGAGGGCAGGTCATGCCTAGGTGGGGAAACTGTGACATGTCAAAGACGCCCCTGATTATAACCACAACGGGAACACAGCCAACACAAACACACAACACAGGAGAGGTGTGTGTGTGTGTGTGTGTGTGTGTGTGTGTGTGTGTGTGTGTGTGTGTGTGTGTGTGTGTGTGTGTGTGTGTGTGTGTGTGTGTGTGTGTGGTGAAGACTCCTGTGAACTGGAGCATCTG